>NC_087246.1:53723301-54031602 GCF_037042905.1 Lytechinus pictus
TTTATCTTCTGCAACCAGTACGCGCCTGTTATACAATGGAGTTCCACCGTCTCATTCTTATCTTCTCTGTCGCCGGTCATACCTGGTTCAGAATGTGACAACATTGACAATAATTATCTTCAAACGATGATTCAGATGATATAGTACCCGTAATATCGCTTTATTTCCCCCCCATTAATGCTAATTAGCTGTCCGATACAGTTATATTTATTGTGAACAATTGTAAAAACAATTGTTCCCATGATGCACCTGAGCAGCTGAAAAGCAACCGATCGATATTAACGTGGTAATATCGCGCAGTTTAAAGGCTCCGAGCGCCAACGTAAGTTGTCGAAAGAATATGGTTCAAGTTTTGGTCAACGATGGGGATGATGGATATTGCTATACTCTGCCCACCCAACCACGCCCAATTATTCTTAAATCGATTCTCAACGCAAAGTATGCCTCGGTTCTGTTTTGGAATTCCATGTAGGCCTATATGAGCATGTATATAGGCCTATAAGTTGGTATTTATAGAAAATGAAACAGAAACACAAGCTGCGTTTCAAGCAAAGAGCTAAATAATGACTCGTTGTATTTGATCAGAATAGTTGTACTTCTCAAAAGCCAATGACTTTAAGGTCGACATGGAAGTTATCGGTAATCGTCAAGATTCAAGGTGGGGCGGGATGTTTGCTATTTTCTCCCCGCTCAGTGGTCGACACTCGACAGACAATTACGAGCTCTGTGACGAAAATGCTTGCAATCAATTGCAAAATGGCATCGATCATTCAAGATCGCTGTTGCATCGTGACCATTCCCTTTACAATTAACCAATCATAACTGCTCATTCGAAATTTGCGATAGGATCGCAAATGTTGACGAGGCACCGATTTTGTCGAGCCTTTTATCTTGACGAGACGGACAGCACATGAATTTGGTAGATATTCTTATGTACGATCTGACTTTCGGCAACGGGGAATGAATCCTACAACGCAGCAAATGCATTGAAAATACAAGTCAAATCACAATAAGGTCTTTGTCGAGGGTCGATGGTCTTTGTCGAATCGGCCGAACATCAGTTTTGTCCGACGTTTCAGAGCTGATGTCGTTTGTCCAGAGTCACCGACGACGCTGCTGTTTCGATTCGTCGACCCTCGACAAAGACTCCATTGTCAAAAAGGGCATTTTAGATTTAGATTTATTTATTTCCGTTCAACAAAATTTTCAAAATATAATTAAAGTAACAATACATATTCAATATAATACAGACAGATCAATGGCATATTCGTATCAAATATTAAACAAAACTAAAGTGTGTTGCAATAATTTTATCTATGAAATTGTTTTACAATATATTCTCTACGTTCCAGAAAGCATCTGCGTAGCTGTTGCGAAATCTCCTTATTGAGAACTCGCAACAACGACACTGACAATGAACCGGTATTGACGCCCACTTGAAATACCGTCATGCCTATATGTGCAACATGTATAGTCTACGAGCAAATAAACTTGAATAAAATGAAACCAGAAATCGTAGAGCATCAGACTTAAGATGGTGTTAGGGCAGTGACTCTTTTTTCACACCAGCCCTCAGTAGAGAACTCGGTTTACCATCGAGGGATGGGGATGAGAGTTCTTGTTTTATAATTCCCCAATTAAGACTAGGAAATCTCCAAATTCAAAGTCAGATATATTTCCCAAAATATAATTTGCAGGAATTGCACTCAAATGAAATAAGTTTTTATTATTATTATTTTTGGAAACATTAATTCTTTGAACAATGTTAGTCCTAATGAATAATTTGTCCTTGTTATGCACGCATTACACACTTAAAATGTTGGGCAACATACTGTCCACCATGTTCGGTAATGTATGTTGGTAAAATATATATATATATATATTCTGGGCAATTATTATCAAATTGAGAAAATTTATTACCCAATTGTTAGTTTTTATTACCCAATTTGGGCAGATTTTAACTAATAGTTGTGTGGACAGTATGTTGCCCAGGGTTGGTTAAAAGTTTGGCATTTTTTGCCCAACTATTTTAAGACTGTAGTAATATTGCGTAAATATAGGTTAATCTAAATGTGTTGCATGGGCCATTATGTGAATAAAACGAATATCCCTTTTTTTATTCCACTTATAAATAAAAGCTTTATTTGAACTTATGTTGATTGAATTTTGACTACTCTAATATGACACTAAGACTTAAATCTAACAATCATTCTAAGACCTGGTACAGAAATTAAAAATCTTCAAAATTTCTAAAATAACCCCCCCCCCCCTTAAACCCTCCCTTAATTGTGCTCTTCTATAAATAAAGAAAGAGAGGAGAAAAATTAAAAAATGAATAAAGTATAAATCATGACAAATCTGCCTCTTGATCTTTTTATTTCACATAATAGTCCTCTGGTCCTTTCCTTCATTCTACTGATTCCCATCAAAATTATGTAGGCCTATACACCAAAAGATATGGTAAATTAATATTTATCCTTAAAAAATCTTTGATATTCTATAAGACTGAGAAAGGACTATGAAACCTAGGCAGAATGATGTAGACGAAAGTCCACCTAAATGAGGCCTATGGTTATAACATTTTGTCTTTGTTTGAAGTTATGACATCGATCCTCAAATCGGAAATAATGACTAGTGAGTGGGATGATGCCGGTAGTATCACTTTACCCAGCTTTAATTGATTACCGTTGTTTTATACCTTACTGAGGAAGAGATATGGTGAAATTCTGCTTTCAAATTAATCGTCGAAAATCTATTCCTTTCCCGCTCGAGCATAATTGCTCGCAGATGCCATGTTGGACGAGTACTAATTACCTCCAAGCTAAAATGCTATTTCTAACTTCCCTTGTGGATTACTCAGTAATAATCCCTCATATTGCTTGACATCATCAACAAAACGTCTTCCCAAGTGTGAGGGGCAGAAATAATGGGTGAAAAGTCTAATCTTTATAATACTCATTTCGACTCATAGACCCGAGCAAAGGGGTACCCCCTGCTTGCCTCGAACATGGAACAGCCCAGAATGGCAATGACGGGATTATCGCCTTGAGGGCGCCCTAGGTGGACGAAACACGAGCGGTTTTCGAGGCGCTGCTGAAATCTTTGCATTGCTTTGTGAAAATGTCGTCTGCTTGCAACCGCCTCCTCGGAAGCGTCTCCAATTCTTCCCCTTTCGCTCTCCCCTCTATCTCTCCCTTGATGCCGTAATCCCCGTGGGTTCTAGGAGGCGTAGCTAAGGTCCGTACACAGCCTTGAGCCTCCTCCATTTTCGGTCAAATTAGAATTGCCTGCGAGAACGGGAGTAGAGAAGGAAAACGCGGGAGATCCAGAGAGAAAGAAGTATGAAACAAAAATTGAACAGAAACAAGAAAGATAATGCATAATAGAAAGTGCTGGAGGTCGTTTTTGAAGAAAGCATTGCCTGGATTGTATGTGTCTATATATCGTCAAGCGTCAGCTCAGATTGCCAGCAGCGTCAAGTGTTATTACAGGATACTGTTAATGGAAAACAAAAACCTCAAATAATGCAACTAAGAATTATCCAAGATGGGGATTTAGTTTCCTTGCATCTCGCCATAAACAGTAGCAGCTGTCGCTTTGATGTGTAAAATATGAAAATAATTGTAAGCGATGTGTGGGCACAATTCGCAAATTAGAGAAGTTTGTCACAGTTACAAGTTGACTGTGTGCGATGTGAGAGTGTGGGTTAGAGAGTGTGTTTTGATACACGTGTGATCATTCATCTCGTATGAAATATAAATTTCTATGCAATATTTGGTACATAAAAACATCATATTGATGACAAACGGCTAGTAGAATAAATACAGTAAAGAGTCGAAGCGTAAAACTATAGAGGTCGGAGGAACCTCGTTTAGGTCCATATTTCAAACATCTTGTAGGCATGTATGAAGCCGGTAAAGGTTTTTTTTTTTGGGGGGGGGGTAGACTTAAACAAAAAACAAATAGGTTCTCGTTGACAAAGCTGGACAACCATTGAGATAGAATGGATCGAAATCTATGTCTTCGAAAATCTGACTACCAAAAAAAAAAAATCATCATATTAGAAAACGGTCGACAGTTATTAGGGTATATTAGTTCCTTATGTCAGGCAGGGAGGGTCAAAATGTGGGTGACGTCAACCACGCGAACACCTAATTTTTTTTATAGCCCTGTGCGATATTCTAGATTTAGGATTGTCTAATTGCTTACTCTAATATTGATTACTATTTAAATGCCGCCCCCTTGACTGCGTGGGAGAATTCATAAAGCAGACAAACGAGTATTACTACTCTTTAAAAGCAGAGAGACTTTCCTCTATGATTCAGATTGTCTCGTCACCCACCTAAAGGGTAACTTCTCATGTCGTAAAGGAGATGTAACGAAAGGAAGACTCTGCCACAGGGGGCGTTCTTAAATGAACTTCCGATATGGGTATATTAACACACACCTGTTGAAGGTACTCGGCCTACTATATATATATATATATGTATATATATATACACACCATGTATAAATAGTAATGAAGAACCGGCCGAGTCGTCTGGCACCAAGAAAAAAAGTTTAACCCATGATATCACATCGGCTTCATACATTAGGGATAAATGACGTCATGATTTTTCAGCGAAGTGTTTGTAATCATGATAATTATTTTTCTAAAAACCTATTATAATTATTTGCAGCCACCAATAGCTATGCTGTAGTTGTATAGGTTGCAATAAAAACTCTCAAATATTCCCAGAATATCACACACAAAAAAGAGATAAGAATGATAATCGAAGGTGATCTTATTATGCCAGTAACAATGATGTTGAAAAGTAGTCACGTGATGACTTCAATAAATGAAAGTTATCGGTTTTATTCATACAGTGTCATGGGAACGAAATATGGTTTAACTTAAACACATTCATGAGCGTCATTTAGATGAAAGGGATTCGAGAAACAGGTGAATTGTAAATATTAAGATGTTTAACGTTTCCAGAAGGATCCTCGAGGCATAACCCACCCCATTTTTCTTCACCCCTCTCCCCCCCCCCCCTTCCCTTCCTTTCTCTCTTTATCTCTCTCGCCCTCTCTCTCTCTCTGACAAACCTTTGCTATCTGAGGCTCAATTATCTGGCTTTTTGACAATCTGCTGAAATCATATTTATTTGTTTTTTATGTTCTTCGAGTTAACTTTTGTCGTATCACCAATGTGCTTCACTAAAACCCCAAGCTCTGTTTTTGATAGAGCATGGCCCTGTTGTCAAAGTTGTGATATGTATAAGCTACACACCAAATTACTCAACAAACAACCGAAATGGATTTGATTCTGTAAAAAATATGCCAATTCTTTAAATATTTGATGTACATTTTCAGAATTCACGAGATCATTGTACTGCAGACACGACATGGCAAGGGGGGGGTTGTCGGTTAATGAGTTCGTCGAGAGAGGGCTTAGCTATTCTTCCGAGTACCACTCGAAGTTGAGCTCTCTACAACACAGTGGCTCATAAAAACAATATATCCATCAGTGATTACCCGAATGTTGTATATATATGCGCTTTATCAAGATATTTACAGTATATAGCATATCTTTAGATTTGGTAAATCCCATTGAAGTCCATGTTACTTTAACAGTTCATTACTATATAATAAGTTTTGTTTTCATTTCATTTTATTTATTTCATATTTCCCGTATGACATTATTTTGTTTTACTAACAAAAACGACAATGGAATGAAAAATGATCTCATGACTTGGATTGTAAATAAACAAGGTAAATGTAAACAGTAAAGTATGGAAAAAAAATCAAAGGCAACTATCAAATAAATACTGCAAATTCGACTGTTACAATATAATGGAATTTTTAAAAAAATGAAGAGTATATGTGACAGAAAGGAAACTCCGAGTAGACTCATGTTGTTCGAGTTCGTTCAAATTTTCGACCTTTCGTTCAGATCATCTTCAGGAAGTAAGTGTGTACAATAAAACGAGTTTTATAGAAACTGAATCAGTTAAGTGACAAAGGTAACATAGCTCTAAATAAATGACAGGTAATTACCTGTAACTTTATTGACAGTCATTGACAAGATTTTATTGGCAATCAGAAAGCATCAATTGCATAACACAGATATAGTAATTTACAAAGTATTACAGGGGTAAAACAATAAATGGGAGGAACATATATGGTGCGTTAAAAAGTCAGAGAAATATGATGGAACCTACATTAAAACAAGTTGGTAAAACTGTAGGTTCTTATTAATGAGTTGTTAGGTGAGACGGATCTAATTTTATGACCATAAAATCCAAGTTTGATTTTTATTCAAATACAAGAAAGGAAAGGGGAAGAGGGAAAATTTTTTTGCAAGGGTCAAATGAATATGCTGATCATATATTGTACATGTTGCATGCATACATGTAAAGTATGTATACATATACACGGTCATGTATGCACGAAATATAGATATACTCCCATAAATAGTTACATAGTTACATAAATTAGTTTTGGATATAGTCGACAGAAGACGGTTACATCCCGCCGCGCCGATGCTATATAGGACGTCAACATGGTCAATAGACGCATGTTTTGGATAAATAAAAACAGCAATAATAAGTCATTGTTCAGTTATGCATATTAGGCCGACATCATTTTTATTTTCCTATTTTTGCCCCAATGGGCAATTTTAATTACATTAAAAGAAAACTTGCACGTTTGCGAAAGTAAAATAATTATATGAATTATACAAGCGAATGGTTCAACATACTCCATTTCACAATAAAATTGTTTCTCTTCCCATTCTTATCATAAATGTAACATTCATCTAAATAATGTTTTGATTGACCGTATAGATTAACTGTAGTATTACATAGCTAGGAATAGGATAAGACGTCAATTGGCTAACGTCGCATGATATTTGCTACAATCTGCGCAATTCGGCTGATCAGAGGCGCCATTTTTCCCGAGGGTTGTAAGTGGCGTCAACTAAGAGAGCTATTAAAAACCACACCCTTGTGCGTTCGAGTTGTGGTCATTCGTTGTCTGATACTAAAGTGACCCCCGGTTGTCTATATCAGCCACGAGGCAGGAAAGACCATGGAGCTATTAATAGCTCTATGGAAAGACATGATAGCTCCGATGAATTTCATTGAATTGCTTCATTTCGTGAAGGAAGTAACTAGACAATAAAGTTGTATGACAAAGCAAAGGGTTAATACGTTTTTATGTTTTTTATGTAAAGTACAGAGTGTCTGAAGTTTTATCCGTTGTGCTGGCTCAAGTTTTTGGTAAGTACCTTTCGTCGGTAGTTTTTTTAATGGCATTTGTTTATACACCATTTTACATGGACATGCAGTGACCTTAATATGTATAGCATCAAAGAATATGAGTCTACCGCATATGCTTATTATGATTTATATATGTATTCACCTGCACTTATCTATATTTAATAATTCTGTTTTGTTTTCATTATCATTTTTTTTCGTTTTCATGTTCATCGCCACATAATGAGGAAATTAATCATACACCAAATTTTATCATCTTTTCGGAAAGGGATTTGTACTGTTTTGTAACCGCTAGGAAAAGGCGCTTCATTATATCGGATGGATAAGTTACTTAATATTATGAAGTAAATATAATTCCCACAAAAAAAGTGTTGCACCATTTCCTTTCAGGTATGTGAGGAATGATCGTGGATAATGACAAAGCCCAATATTTAATAGCCTCCTGTCCCTCCTCAAATTATATTGTTTATTGTATTGTATTTTTGTCTATAGGCGTATCCCGCCACAAGCCTCGGCGTTTAGGGTATACGCCTTCTTCTTTAAACCTAACATGTACATATTTATATTCTTCATAACAATTTGATTTTTGTTTCAATTAATGTTTATGAAAAATGTTGTGAAATGGAAGAAAATAAATGTTTATTTGAATTGAATTGAAAAAAAAAATCATCTATATGACTGTATAAATCGTCGTCACTTCGTTGCCATTTTGTGGTCGAATATTCTTTTCAATTCTAATGAGCTTGGAAAACTACAAACTAGATTTAACAGCGCGCTGACAGTGATTCATTGTCATCTTCAAACATAATCAAGCAGATCATAAACTGGAGAATATGAGATAGATAAAAGCTTGGTTAGGGGGTGAGGATTAGGCGGAAAACCCGAAGCGGGACACTTATGACTGGATTCTCTATAGGTTTATCCGGTGATCTCCGCTAGAGGGGGAGGGGCACCACCAGGGGATGGTGAAGTGCTCTGGGTTGGGAGGGGGATATAGGCTAAGTTTGTGTGGTGGTGACTTTTGTTTTCATTCTATCATTACTTTGGATTTTTCGTAGTTCAGTGGCGTTCACACTACGAAAGAGATTAAATTTGGTGCATTTATTTATATATTGTTACTTTTTTTTTTTGGGGTGGGGGTTCTCGTTGCCAAGAAATTACGACACCTAAAAAGAAATGACCAGCAAAAAAAACCCAAAGGTTTATCAACAGAGAAAATTAGACGTTGAAAAAAAATCTGACGAGCATAAAAGGACCATTAGGGTTCCTGGAGTGGGGGTTCAAGTCCTTCTCTTGTATAGATAGGCGGATCATGGACCAGCCTCTGTATTTGCCACTGATACCCTTTGCAAACAAGTTCGAAAGGTGAAAAGTTACACCAAAGTAGACGAATTGCAGTGCACCTTTTAATTATCAAAATGTTTGATACTGAAAAAAGGTTTAAAGGAGATGTACAAGTAACAAGATATAAAAATTATGTGGAGATTTTTTTGACATGGTAGATAATTCCAAGTTAAATTCCCATTCACTGAAATATGAAAATCAATAGATATATACCAATATGTTTATTTTTAATTGATATTATTCAGCGGACTAGGCTAAAAAAAGCTCTTCACCTTGAAATGTTTCACTATCAGCGAAATTTGAAATAGGACACAAGGGCCCGAATTCTGAACTCGGGTTTAAATTAAACCCTGGTTTAAAATTGTGGTTTAACTATGGAGCGCCAATTTGAGCACAAATCTCTAACTTACACATCCAATTTATTGACTCATATGACACCCAAATTGTTCATAATTGTCTGGGAATGATAAATGAAGTATTTTGAAGTATTTTTCTTCATTATGAAAGCAAAATAGTAAACATGAGAAATATACATTAGAAACAGAATTTTTGAATTGTTGGCTTCCCATTATAATAGCACAGAGTTAGACCGTGGTCTAAGTTAAACCTGAATTCAGAATACGGGCCAGGGATTGTAACTTCCAGTCATTCATCATGTTCATCAATGTTCAAGGGCGCGGGGGAATAATGAGGCACATTGTACCTTGGAGCTTGAATTTTCGTTTAAGGATGTAGGAACTTTGGCACTGCCAATCCCAGCTTACGTATACTCTCTTGTAAGACATAAGAGAAACGTTCACAGCGTGAGGGATTATATTAAGGACAAAATTGGTTCTCATCCATTTTTACTCCAAAATCTCCCAATTCCTCCTGTTTTAATTTTCACTCCTTGACTCACGAAAATTTTATTTTTAACTCCATAGCACCTCTTTGATAGCAAACAATTCTCCCAAAGTTAATCGCGTCCCCATGTATACATTAAGCAACTAAAACAAAGAATGTGGTAGTTATTTTATGTGTCTTTATTTTCGACGAAACGGACAAGAATGTAGTTTTTAGAACATTTACAATTCGAGGAGGGGTTTTTCATGATTGTTGCCTCTCTTTATCAGTGAGGGGGCCAGAGAACATTTCATGAAAATTCTTGTCGGTTGAATTTCCATGACCGTATACACTGCAACATGAGCCCCACATGCCTATATATAAAAAGTTCATTAACAAAATATGCGACGGCGCGAAGCGACCAAGCTTATTCCGAAAACAACCTTTGCATTTTAGATTAAAACTGAAGGATGTGTTGCACACTTTTGACGGATTTTGATAAAGTTTTGCGATAAAGAAGTGGGTTTGAAACCATAGCAACGGAAATCCTGACTGTCCTCTAGGGAATTTGATCCTGGACCCTGGATATGGATTGCATAACCAGCGCTCTACCAACCCGGTCAAGATAGTTTTTTTTTCTATTCTATATATCCAATTGTAAATGACATATAGTAACAGGATGGCTTGGAATCCAAATAAAACAATGTTATCATTATCCTTTTCTTCTTTTCTAAGTCGGAAAGGGTATTCATTCTCCGGCAAAAACGGTTTGTTATTATAACACGGGTTGAAATTTCCTACATATATTCGTATCTATATAAATTACATCCTGCAAGACTTTCTTCCAACAGTTTTAAATAATGGAGTTAACCTATCTGAACAATTCAACATCAGTCTGTTCTCACCCCCAATATTCGTTCAATAACAGTTCTTGAGTTCATTATATTCTCGTACAGAATGCTGTATACAATCATCATTAGAGTACATCTACGATGAGCACCTTAAGACGTTAGGGAATTAAATTGGATGAAGCGAGCCCTTGCCAATGTCACAGCACAGCATGCCTAATGCCAAGTCAGAAGCTTTTAATGCGACAGAGAGAAGAGAAATTGCAAACAAAAACTGACGGCAGATGTTGAGGGGCCGACTTGGGTATAAAGCGCCCCCAGGGTTGACTGCCGGACATGTTATGCTGAAGTCTCCATGCTACACAAAAGCAATTCGCCTTGACTACCCGTATTATAAAGCAGCGCTGGTGAGCAGGGAAGGAACACATAAAAACCGAAATGCCATGAGCAAAATTCTAAAAAGCTTGGCATTCGCCCGGCATGCCGACGGCCTAGCTTTACAGTGTTTACCGGTACCAGACTTTGCCATCCCATTTTCTCTCCTTTTCTTTTTTCCTTTCATATCCCCTCTTTTCTTTCCTCCTTTCCCCTATGGGGCATTAATTTTGCAGAAGAAAAACCGAACAGTGATGTAAATAACCTTTCCTTCCCGCCGGCAAAATACGCATGTCGTATTCTTCCTTTCAGCCTTCCTCGCCTCTTCTCTTGCTTTATAATGTAGTAAACAAATTATGAAGAATTAAAAGAAACCCACTTTGCTAAAGCAATTCATCACCATCATGCGATCTCTATCAAAATTCGACCAGGGTTCAATTGAAACATCAACAATGAGCTAATCATCGGGACCTGCTGTACGTATGATTAGAAATTGAGATTTTACTTCATCAGAATACAAATCAACTGGTGACCTTTCCACCTGTTAATGATTTTTTTTAACGGATGTTAGAATTAACGGTTTTCCCCTTTCTGCTGAAATCGTTGGTCATAATTATGTAAAAAAAAAGAGAAACTCGAAAATCCCTATTCCCATCACCAGAATGGACTCGTATCACAATCATCATCATTCCACTGATGAGGAGAAAGATCTCGGATCGCATCCCGAAAAGGAATATTGGCTTTAGGCCTGAAGTATCAGTAATGGAGCTATCCTCCAAACATCAGAACCAACACTGAAGGTTACGAATTTGTAATTGCATGTTCGACCAACGGTGTAGCCCTCTGTTGGTTAAGGGAAAGGGATGTATTCAAATATTAAAGCAACGCAATTGGGAGAGGGACAGTAAGAAAATGGGAGAGGAGAGAAAGTCAGAGAGAGAGACAGTGAAAGAGAGAGGGGGAAGAGAAAGACAGACAGTTGGGACTTAGAATCCAACTCCCTGGAAAGAGACAGACGGAGAGAGAGAGGGAAGGAGGATGAAGAGGAATGAACAATCAAGAGACATATTAAGTATAAAAGCATATCATATTTTTTTGTTCCTCATTTTCTGGCAATAAACATTTTAATGTATTAGTGAGAAGTGAGAATCCACCAAAGAGGAGTTGATTAAGCCATCATGTACCCCTGTACTTCAATTTTCAACTGGAGATAAAAATGTCTTTTTTTTCTTCAAAACAGCCACATCTTGACCCTTTCCACTTTTGCAACTATAATATGTAAAGGTTTAAATATTCAGGTCCTTCATGTCCCTGTGGCCGTCTTCAGTCTATGTTTCCTGCTTGTCCTTTTAAGCTGACGATTGGGGAAATCAATAATTGTATGACATTCCTTCGATTGTTGTATCGATGTTATATCATGCTTCTAAATCCAATCACTTAGAGGTGAGATGGTATTGGGTGATCGGGTGCCCGTAACGCAAAGCTTAGCATTGATCGTAGAACATTTTCCTACGATTGACTCCATTGACTACAATGTACAATCAATCGTGAAAATCAAGCGTATGATCAATCGCTAACCTTTGTGTTACGGAACCCAGGAGGATGAGAAGATGGCGATAAATCTCATCAAAACACTTAAAAGAAATCTGTGGAATCACCGGTGGCAAGAGAAAAGAAATAACAATACAACATGGATTCGTAATATACACATCCCCTGGGCGGCATTTTATATGGCCAATGTAAGTGGTATTTGTGTTGTGAGACGCAACACCCATCATCACACTACTCGTGATATTGCCATGGTAATGGATGGATACTCGCAAGTCAAAACGTGATTTCTGTATTACATCTTCACCCCCCCCCCTACACACACCTCTCTCACTCCTCCACGTTTTTCCTCCTCCTTATTCTCATTTATTCCTTTCTCCTTTATTCATCCTCATTCTCCTTCACCTACTTGTTCTTGTCCTTTCACCTTACTGGTGGTAGGAGTGTGACAGTGCATGTAAGTATATTAATCTTCAATCTACTCGTTGGCTCTCACTTTCTTTTCTTTGAAAAGTGAAACAGGCTATTTGCAGTTCATCCTGCAAATATAAACTCGATCCAGACTTGTCACTACCGGGGTAATCATATTTGGGAGAAAGCTGCATGTTAGACGTAGCCCCCCCTCCCTTTTTTTTTAGCATGAGATGGGTATACACTGTATTCATCATTCCAATAATGTTGCTTGGTAAAATGATATGTAGGTGGAATACTGCCAAGTTTACACAAAAAATATAAAACAAAAGAAAGGAAAAGTCAAGAAGTCAAATTTAGAATACATTCCAGTCTTTTTAATTGAGCTATTGTTACACTTCTACAACATTTAAAGTTCTTTACAGAATTCTGAGCCATACTACAAAAATTGTTATGCATTTTTTTTTTCTCAAGTAATTACCAAAAACAAAGCAATGTACATCAACGAAAAATGGGAGGGAAATATTTCATGGGAGGAAACTTCTGCAGTGTCCTAATTTTCATACACCACTGATCATAACTATACATTACCAAAAAAAAGCAAAAATAAATGCCCAAACACAAAGTTGGGAATTCAAAATAATATCACATCAAAAGTGGGTTGTTAAACCCCTATACAACAACATCACAATCCTATTTTAACAATTTGTTCATAAGAACTTTCCCATCCCTACGCCATGCAACAATTATTGACACTTCCATTCAACTTCTATATGCAATGCTTGCTCTTAAATCAATTCTATGTCAGCTCCCTGAATCTTTATTATTAACATCATTAGATCATGTAAAGGAATGCATTTTATAGTAACAAAAGAAATTCCAGTATGTTTCACACACGTTTCTATTCTACCTTGTGTAATCTTTAGTGTAAGATATCGATCCATGAACAAGTCCATTCAGCAGTAGGGCAAATCACACGCTAAAGAATTATTAATAAATGCTTCCGAATCATACTTAATATACGTAAGGGAAGCAGAAAGGAATTTTCTTCAGTAAAAAAAAAATTCTACAAGCCCTTTCAATCAAAAGTATCATAATTTTGATATAATACAGACAGTCAATGAATTCTCCCCTTCCCCTAAATAGAGCATATTATAAGATTGCATAACATTAAACAGATATCAGAGAAAATGACATAGTCACCAACCAACTGTCACTTTTTTAAATCTTAATTATGTACATAACTCGATCACTTCGTGCTAAAACACAAACAGCAATAAATAACAAAATTTGGCCAGTTTGTGTGGCAGACATCGTCTGTAGAAGTAAAAAGCGCGAAATAATTCCCTGTACGATTGGATTGTAATACGTACAGTGCTTTGAGGATGCAAAGCATAAAGAGCCAGTCAAGGGTCATTTCACACTCAGCTTTGCAATTAGTTTCAGAACAAAGTTCAATGATTGATTGCATTGACCACAATCTACAATCAATCGCCAGGATCAATCACACGATCAGTCACTAACATTTGTGGTACTAGCTCCCGGTCATTACTATTTTTAAAAGTTTTTTCTCTTAGAATTTAATTAGCTCCTAAAATGGTATTTAGGAGTTAGAGAGTAAAAAGAGAATATTTCTTTAACAAACATGTTTGTCACTCTTTCAAGGAAAGGCACTGAAAATAAGTTTTTGGAAATAAGTCTTTAAAAGTTTCAATCATGCTGTTGTTAACATTGATCTAAAATGAAGCATAAACACAACAATGAAACAACATACAATAATCCAAATCGTCAATAATCTCATTTGTAGCATGTAATATCACACAGGAGCTAATCCTAGATATTGTAACTTACGAACAGCTTTATGAAACACCCACCAGATCAAGCCATTTGATTTCCAAGTCAGACTTGAAAACTGGACAGTGAAATCTCCCATGCTCTGCCTATTTGAAGGTGAATGCCATCTAAGATGCATAGCATTGCAGAATTGCATCTAAATTGGAACCCCATGGAATATTTCACAAGGATTTAAGTGTATCGTAAAGTCGCTTAGGTTATAATACAGCACCTGCACTAGCCAATGCATACTGGGGAGACACATTGCTTCTGTTACACTAAGTATACGTGAAAGTGAAACAACCCGCTTCGGACCTATTTCACGAAATCATGAAGAGCCTTAATTCTTGGAAACAGAAACATGGATTATCGTCATATGCACATTTCTATGGGATGGTAATAAACTGAGGCTCAAAATAGTTTTTATAGGGCTGGGAGAATGACATACCTCACCTACACAGATCGTCTTGTATTGCAAGGAACTGCCAACTTTGGGTAAAATAAAAACAAAAAGTCCTGAGGTGGTACGAAACATTAGGAAATAATAATAATTGTCATTTGTATAGCACTTAATCAATCTACGACTGCTCAATGCGCTTAACAATTATCAATCAGAGCTCTTCACTGGGATTAATCATAATTCATTGTGCATATCATTCTAAACGTAACAAATACATTCTATGTACAGACTTGTATTCAATGATGGTAAACCCTCCTTGATTTATAGAGTATACCATAAGTACACAATAGACTTCTGCATTACACACAAACAAAATGGATTTATATGATAGCTTTTATACAAGATGCAACAATCCTAACTGTCGTTTTAATTCCAAAAAAACTCCTCAATACAAAATCAGCAGTGTATGTAAAAAAAGAAAAGAAAATAATAATCTCCAACGAAAATATATTTTAGGACAAATTGTAAGATTCAAATATATATGCAAAATAACAGTTTCTATGCAAGCTGAAAAGTTTTCTACTGAATTCTAAATCATCAAGGGATTGTCTTAAAAAGGACACGATCATTTTCAAAACATACAAAGATTCTGTGACAGACATCACATGTATCCTATCTTATATCCACCATTTGACATCCATTCATGCTAAACGGGCCCTCATATCACACCGTAAATCTTTCTATGATAAATGAAATTGATACAAGTGCTTAGATGGCATATATCAGTAATCTGCACCCTGTCAATTTGCATTTATCTTCTTTAAAAAAAATGAACTCAAATGGAGCATAATCTGATTGAGTATCAACATTTTACAAACTGAAATCTACAAAGCAAGACAAATGAAAATTGACAATTCAATGGTGTCCTTGATTAAAAAAAAACACACGAAAAATATACAACATGAATAGGTGAACCAACACACACTCTGTTGAGAAACAGAAGGCCAATAACTCCTTTATAAATGTATGATTTAAATCCTTCTGTCTCTTAAAAGAGGACTGTGTGCCTATTAAGTATTGATTTAAAGGTAATTATTTAACCATGCCTTTAATTTCCTTTCCCCTGAATGTCTTAATCGGTTTAAATCCTGTGGATGACTTTACTTTTCTTATGTGGTATTCCTTCCGATGCTCATCCTGTATATGTAAAACATGACAGAAGTAAAGAAATAATTGATTAATGATTAAAAGAAGATGATTGATGAATAGCTGATTTACATTGCAAAAATTTGATCACAATCTCTCATTATAAAACATAAACACAATGTTAGAAATAAGTGCCATAAACAGTAATTCAATTTTACACAGAACAATACAATTGTCTAATGTATTTTATGATTAAAGGGGAATCCAGCCTTGGTCATAAAATGTTGTGTTGGGAAGGAGAAAAATAAATTAAACAGAATGGTGAAAGTTTGAAAGAAATCGGACAAGCAATAAGAAAGTTATAGCTGTTTTAAAATTGAGATCACTAATACTATGTAGATTTCAAATTGGCAACTGGGGAAGTAAATTATGACAAGAGGCAAGGACAACTTTCCCATAGGCCATGTACTTTATTATCAGGGATTTGTGGTTTTCTCCTAAGTACCCATTCCCCTGGGGCAGTAATCTAAATATAACCCAGGTAGTATATTGATTTATGTCCTCATGAAATAAAAATATAATTTGAAATAAAACTTTCAGGAAAAATGACATTTTAGCCATAATATGTATTGGAGTACATGAAAGAGTAGTCCTTGCCTTACATCACTATGGCATCCCATATGCGGCCAATTTGAAGTCTCCATGGGTATAGTGATTACCAATATTTACAACTTTAAAAAATTCATAACTTTCTTGTTAATTGTCCGATATTGTTTGTTCAAACTTTCACCTATCAACTTGTCCGATTTTTCTTTTCCTTATAAAAACAAGTTTTCATTTGGGTTGGATTCCCCTTTAAACATACAGAATAAAAAATAAAGATAAATGCAATGCAATGCATTGTAATCTTTCAGTATGTGTAGGTTGATATTCCTGTTCATGAATTCTAATCATACATAAATGAAACAAATGAATCCCAACATCATGATTGATTGCTAGATACTAAAATGAAAATAAAAATCCTAATCACGTGCATTGCCATGGAAATGACAATAGCCAAATTAACATGCTAATTCATGACCAAAAAAAAATGGTGACAAAATGTATATGTTAGCTCTACAATTCAACCCATGCTCAAGGCATATATCAATAGCTCAAAATAGGAAATGGTCAACAGTCAAATATCTGAAGAAGCAAATGTAATAAAGTCACCAGAAGATGGCGCTATTAATTTTCTGTCTCTCAAACAGACTGATGCTTCAAGGTAGTTAAAATCAGTAGAGATAGAGCATAGAATTTGGGAGCTTGTTGAACATAACTTGAGCTCCCATTAATGCAGTCATTTTGAATCATGTAAAGGTACATGTATATTTATCAATGACTTGTGCTAAGGTAAATGGTGAATTGCCATTTGGTCTGTAACCAATTTGTATATTTTCCATTTGGCCTCGTCAAACATGATCTAATTCTAGTTCACATTCACCATTTCATCTATTTGCCATTTAGCCCATCCACCATTTTATTTCAAGTTAGGCTTATCTAAACTACACTGAAGAGACCGATAAAACTGCTTAAACCAAAACAAAATAAATTTATATGAGGCCGTTCTCATTACGCTTTCTAAAACTAGTTTACTGGAAACCGATTCAGGAAACCGGTTTGGAAGATCGCTTTGCTAGCGTTCCCACTTGATCACACGAAAGTGGTATTCAAAATCACTTCACATAAAGCGATCTTGTTGCTATGGAAACGCTCTCAGCGTAGGCATTCTACACCTGTCGTGTGGAGCAGCGCGCTCAAAATGTGCGAAGATCGCTTCCCGAAGAACAGGTGTGTCCTCACGCTAAAACCAGTTTAACGGGGCAAAGCGATCTTGAAAACTACATAGCGAGGTGGTTTTCTGAACCGGTTAATAAGATAGCTTCGACCTTTCTCACTACACGTTAATCTAGTTTCCAGTAAACTAGTTTTAGGAAGGTAGTGAGAACGGTGTCTATGACTAACTTCAGATGATTAAACCGAGGGGTCTGATGAATCCCATTGACTAAACCAAAGTGTTTACTCACTAGAGGTCAACTTATAAAATGGGGAGTGTATAAGAGCTTTGAAGGTTTGAATCGGGGATAGACTGGGTGAAGAGATTTGCAGACACACCATGAAGACAAGGTAGTCCTGAAAAGGACTCTTTTCTTCTTGTTCGTTGAAAAGGAACTTTTCAGAACTTACACCGAAAGACAAGCAGTCTTTTTCAGCACTACCTTATCTACACTGGGTACCTCTGCAAACGATTTCACCCAGAGGCCCATATTCTGAACTCGGGTTGAAATTAAACCCTGGTTTAAAGTTGTGGTTTAACTATGGAGAGCCAATCGGGGCACATATCACTAAAAATACACATACAATTTATTAAATGATACAACACTCAAATTGTTCATAATTGTGTGGGAATGATGACTGAAGTATTTTGAAGTATTATTTCTCGTTTTGAAAGCAAAAGGAAGCAAAAAAGTGAACATTTGAAATATATAATATAGACAGAAATTTTGAATTTTGGCTCCCCATAATTTTAGCAGAGTTAGACCATGGTCTAAGTTAACCCTGACTTCAGAATCCGGGCCAAGGTGTCTGTATATATGACAATATTATACTCCTAGATGTAAGTGTTCTCACCTGTATTCATAGTCAATCAGGTAGTATGGATTTCTTTCCCCACTCATTGAGCTTCTTCTTCTCCACCTCCTTCTTCAGCCTCTGCCTCTGCTTCTGCCTCGGCTCCGCCCTCCTCCCCACCTTCACCTTCCGCTTCGGCAGCTTCGTCACCGTTACCATTAGCAACCTCTTCCGTCTTCTCTTCCTCCTCCTTCTTCTCCTCTTCAGCGGGTGCCTCCTCCTCCTCTTCCTCTTCCTCGAAGTCTCCAGCTTTCTTGAAGGCAAAGGCACAGTAGAGGCTAGATGCCTCCCATTCGGACTTGGAGAGGGTGCCCTGTATAAGAGATGAACAGTACAGTCAACTTTCTATCTCCAGCAATTTCAAAATGCCAAATTTAAATTTTATATATCTTACAGGAGAATGAATTACATGAAGGAGAAGATGCCCCCCCCCACCAAAAAAGAGAAAAAAATGAGAATTATGGATACATCAAAATGACAGTTTGAAAAAATGGAGATCCTCAAACTGACAACCATATTTTAAAATTGTACATTTTGTGTAGATAACTTCCCTTTTTATAAGATTAGTCAATAAGTTTTCATACTCCCCCCCCCCCATTATCTCTAAAGATGCTCGTCTCTGGAAATAATACATTTTCTAAATATGTATCTCGAGCAACTGAGACAACCTACTGCCCCTCGAGAGAAAAAGTAGAGAAAGTATCAAATGTCCATGGTTTAGAATAGAGGCATAAAAACCCACTTAACCCTATCTTAACTGGGCTATTTCGGACCAGTATATACTGGGGGGGGGGTAAATTTGACCCCCCCTCAGATCTCGGCCGCTGATTGCGCAATCGCCGCGAAAATTTGCAAGCGCGTAGAGCCGGATTTAAACTACAAGAGTGTATAGTAACATTTTCAAAAAAAAAATTAAAAATATTTTTTTATTAATTACTTATGCAAATAAGCATATGAAATTTGCCATAAATTTGTTTTTTGTGTATGTATTTGCCTTTAACTCATTGAGTGCTTTGTGCACGCTACGTATCCTACTATAACATGCCATACTCATGCTCGCACGCCTACTATTGATTGCTTTGTGCTTGCATTGTTTCCTACCCTCGCCTGCTTCGTGCATGACTGCGCACATTCGGAATTACAATCATTGTTACGCCGTTTTGCATTGTATTGCGCATCGCATGCACGCCGTAATTAGCACTATTGTGTGCAGTGCGAACTCTGCTTTCTGACAGATATGGCTCCGCCTCCGAGAGGGAAGAGACCTAGGTTTTTTGATCCATACAAAACACTCCACAAAATGGAACTACTTGATACAACTCATATTTTAGCAGTAAAGATAATAACGAATCCATATAATGAGGACACCATTGTAAGGGGTATGAAATTTCCTACAACTTTACTACACAATATTTTGTGGATAAACTAATCGTTAGAGAGTTACAAGCAATTGTAATCATGACTATTGAAAGGAGTGAATACGACTCGCAATCCCAAAATCAATGTGGCACAGGGGGTTTTGTGGCTGGCACAGGGGATAAGCATCGGATTAGCACTGTGGCGTTGGGTTAGTAGTGTGTATGGCATGTTAAGAGTTAACTCAATTTATATAGCTAGTAGAAAGCTAATTTTTGGTGGGAGTATCAATTATTACATTTCTAACAAATATCTCCCCCAAAATAGCAAAAATATAATTCATTTCTTATGTTTTTTATTGTTTTTCCCGATGAACTTTGTCGAGGACCCTTTTGCGATCATAAATAGCATAAAATAAATCCATTTAAACCAAAAAACTAAAAATAATCATACATTTATGATTTTTGGTAAAAAAACACAATTTGCATTGACTTTTTACACGGAATCACGTTTTTGAGCAATTTCTGGTCTGACATGCACTTACAAAACGTTGCGTAATTTTGGAACCGCGTAACCGGGAGTCGCAAATTTGGTCTCAAAAGATGCGCAAAACTTGAAAGTAAAAAGTCAGTGAGCGGTGCAGTCAAAAAAATTCGTGCGACGGGGTAGTGACAAAATTTGTTGAGGGGGGGGGGTCACATTGACCCCCCCCCCAGTTTAATAAGGGTTAAACGTACATAACTAATCACTGGAAATGATCACATAATCTACTGATTTGAGTAACTTACGATGGATGTTGGTTTCTTCTCTTCATTCTCCATACCCATGACCTCCGTATGCCTAGTCTCAGCATGGCTGTAGTCTTCATCTTTCTTACTGGCTGGAGGGGTACCCTTCTCAGGAGGGTATTGCTAAAAGAATAAAACAAACATTGGCTGATATAAAACCCTGACATAAATAAAGCTAGAACAAGAAATATGCTCTGATAATAAATGCACATATTTTGAGTATTTCGAAAAATCTCCTTGACTTTTTTCTATCTGAATAATCTGCACAATTTGAGAAAGGTGAAAAAGAGGTTAAGAAATGAGAAACAAAGAAATGCCATTATTTACTTCCCTTTCCATACAGATTTCATTCATAACTAAAGTAGTGTGATAAAACATTAACAATTAAAGCATAATCCACATTGACCAATATACATTGCTATTTAAATGGAGTTGTATGCAGGATAGAAATAGCACTGGTATTCGCATTATCGCAAACATAAAATTTCATAACATGTACACTTGTAATAACATGAACATTTTACATACTTAATACTCAAAGGTAAAAGACAGTAGTTGCAGCAAACAATTATTTCATGAGAAAGTCTTTAAAATCAAGGTTAATTGCCACAATATTATCATAGATCTAGATCTGGTACATTGAAATAAACTTATCTTTGTGAAATCATGAAATTTTAGCTGAAAGCAGATAATTCTGATGATCACTGACACAAAAATGCATATGTGGGATAGTATATTAATATTACTTGGAAAAATACCAAACTATTGGTATTCTGTGCTTAATTTGCTAATTTATCAGCAACTAAGCATTTTTGCCAAGAGTCAGTTGGCACATATTTTTATTCATACATACAAAAATTGGGTGGCCATTTAATTGGATTCTGTTCGAACTCATATTGAGATAGTTACCACAACTAGCATTTATCTTTAACTTGTCAAGTTTAGCCGGGGTAATTTAGGAGCGCCTTGAGCACCTATCAAGGTGGATATAAGCAATATACAAATATCCTACATTATTATTATAATTTTTATATGTACCTCAAGAGCTTGCATCTTTGACATGAGAGCTTGGTTGTCTGTTGGCCCACAATTGTCTTCATACACTTCCTGGAACTTCTTCAAGTACACTAATTCCATATCAAACTCTTTAGCCATCCTGTATGAAAGGAAAGAAACATTTTAAAAAATCAATAAAAAAGTAGAGAAAGATATAGTAATTTGGTTAGCAACGCAAGCTTCATGGTGGCTTAGTGATACAGCCTCATCAACAGGAGATAGTGGGTTCAATCCTCGGCCTAGTCATACCAAAGACTTATTAAAATGGGACCTTCTTGTTAGGTGATCAGCAATTAGAATGTAGATGAATAGTAACATACATGTATCATGTTATGAAGGGCCTGTTGGTAGAGCAGTTTTCTCACGGAAGTGGCTACCCTGGGCAAATAAAACGTTATCATTTTTTACTCTTTACTTCTCACTCTCATAACTTGCCCCTCTCCTCCTCCTCTTATACTTTATTTGAGCTCCTTACTACGTCTGTGCTTTCTTCCAGGCATTATTTAAGTTTTATTTCATTTTTTTTAAATATTCATGATTATTCTCTGTACATAAATTACAGAAAAAATATGCTTTGGAAAAACTTCATGATTAAAAAAAATCAAATTCTTCCGTACCATATGGAAGTAATACATATTTATAGGATAGATATTGAATAAAAACATGAGTGAATGTTGAATACAACTGGTAATTTGACATGTTTAACATTGAATATCACTGAATACAATATGATTTTAAAATGCATTTGACGACTACCATTGAAAATGTACTTACTCTTCAAGGAGAGGGAAGTAGATCAAGAACTCGGGACAATCAACTACACCCTCAAGATGGAAATCATACTTGCATCCATAGAGTGGGAAAGAATCTTTGTTCTCAAAGGTGACCTTGTACACATCATTGCCGAATGACAGATCTTCACTCGCTTTTAACCTTGATCTGTACCAAAAAAAGATAAAGTGATTAATAGAATAAACTGAAAGAAAATAAGTAACAGCAAAAGAGATGACCACGTATTGCTGTACACAAATAATTGTCTCCCCTAACATCAACCGATTAATTCAACACCCTGACCCTTAAATCTACTACTTGTAAATTTGTATCTCTTCAACCCCTCTGTACGTTACATCAACCAGACTATATAAACTTATTTCTGCAGTGCTACTTATCGATCTCTAAAATGACGGAGGAACTGAAACAAGAGAAAAAGAACGAATAATTGTATTTCATGTCTTTTCTCAACCTTCCTATCCAAACACAGTAAAAAAAGGAGGGAAGATAAATGGTGAAAGGCAACTTTTTTATCCTTTCCCCACAATATATAGGATTATTTGCCAGGCATTCTATTCCAACTTCCATTGAAAAATCTAAGTGAAAAAGTGAATGGCTCCTTACACAAGCTCGTATCCATTAGGAATGGTTCCGACAAAGTATCCACCGGGTCGCAGTCTCTCACAGGCGTTTCTGAGCATAGTCCTTGCCCTAGCGGCAGTCTCAAATGAGTAGTGGAAGGAAAACTGACAGCTGCACAGGTCAAAGACAATGTCCTTGTCGTGGTAGCGTTCTGATAAAAGTACCTGCAGAGACAGAGGAAACATGTGTTGTAAATCCAAAGGTACGGTCTAAACTATTAGTAAATGATACAAGCCCTTCTTATATCTCAAACTAATTGAAGACATCCATTTTGTGTCATTAAAAGATATGATAACAATGGATCAGTTTATTCAGAGTAGCCTTACAAAGTAACTTATACATTAGAGAAATTAGTAACTTGAATAATTGTACTTCACTTGTGGCAAATTTTACATGTTTTTGAGAAGGGTTGTAATGGATAATTGTATTGAGGAAGGAGTCCATTGAAAATTCGTCATAAATCTCTTTGAAAAGAAAATTGTCATGAAACCACCCCTCACTTATAAAGGATACATGGAATCTGATAATTTAAAAACTGCCCTTCATATTCAGAGCAAGAGATTAATCATTGCTCTCTCTCTCTCTCTCTGATCCCCAAAGCAAACATGTAACAAATGCGGACAAAACTTTTTTGTTATCTTTTGAATTTTCAGTGTCTTAGACAAACTTTACCTCAGCACAATCTGCTGCAATGAATTCTGCTGCAAAGGTCTTTGCATTACCAGTACGTCTATTCCTGTCTGCCATGTCTCTGTATCTCTTCTGACACTGTTGTACTGACACAGCTGCGATATCTGCAACAAGGAGACGAAAAAAAGTCCTTAATAAAGATATGCATCATATCATTTGATCTTAAAGGAGAATGAAACTCTTGGAGCAAGTTAGCTTTTGTGAAAGCAGAAAAATCAAAGAATAAGATCAACAAAAGTTTGAGTAAAATAGGACTAGCAATAAAAGAGTTATGAGCATTTGAATGTCGAGATCACTAATGCTATGGAGATCCTCCTATTGGCAATGCGACCAAGATCTGTGATGTCACACACGTACAACTCTCCCATTTGGACACTGAAAATATACCCCAAAACATCTCTTTTTGCTCATTCTAATCATATGACAAATGATTCATCAATGATATAATGTTGTGAAACCTCTGTACTTGTCATCTCATAAAGAGAACACCTCACCTTGTGATAGACTCTATAAAAGTGAGAATATAAGTGAAATAAGTACTAAAGTAATGAGGGAGTTGTACGTGTGTGACATCACAGATCTTGGTCGCATTGCCGATGGGAGGATCTACATGGCACTAGTGATCTCAATATTCAAATGCTCATAACTTTCTTATTATTCATTCAATCTTCCTCAAACTTTCAACATTATGTTTCTTTGATTTTTCTCTTTGATATTGATTCAGCTGGTTTCAAGGGTTTCATTCTCCTTTAAGTAATAATATCATACCTTACATTTCTTCTTTCCTGCCATCCATGTTTAAAAAATGTTCAAGTTCCAGATATTCTAAAATGATTTTTCTTTTTAGCATGGACTGCAAATTATCACTACTAGGGAGCAAGTTGGCTTTGTCGGTTAAGCATCTGCTTGATGAACCAAAGATCGTGGGTTTGATTCCACCCTGGGGGGTTGCCTGAATCCCATGTTGGATTTTAATGTGCCCCTCCCTTGCTAGTGTAAAAGACCCCGTCCCTGACTTGGTCTTTACTGCAATTCTTCAATACCAAAGAAAAATCTTTGATTCTGTAAGAATCAAAGATTTTAAAAATATAAAAACCAACCTCCACCCCCCCCCAAAAAAAAAGATTAAATAGATAAATATTTCTTTAAAACTAAGACTAAATAACAAATACATAACTAATTCTACAATAATCAAATAAGAAAGACACAAAAAGAATTGATAGCACAAAAATAAAACACTAAAATGGAATAGAATGGCAGAAATCTCCAAATGCATGGTGGTGTAAATCATTCTGAATCAAGAATATTATTACTAAATCCAAATGGAAATGACCAAGACAAGAATACATTACCTGCACAGACTAATTTCTTGAGGTTTCCTTTGGTCCATTTGAGAAGATCTCCTCCTTTCCCGCAACAAAGATCAAGTACTGTACAACCTTTCTTTCTGTCAACAGCCTTCAATGAGTTTGCGATGATCATACTCTGTCAATTGAATGTTGGACAAACGTTAACATGTAATAGGCCTTCTTGAATTGCCATTACCTAATTTGTTCAGCAATGTTATGGCTTTTAATTCCAAGGGGATATTTTTTCACACTCTAAAAGAAACAAAATATTTGAAGTGATAACCAACCCACTGATCCACCAAAAAACATGTTTACATTTCCCATTGTAAACACAGATAGCATGTGCATTCAGGTAACAGACCAGGGGGGTGTTTCACAAAGATTTAAGTATGACTTAAATCACACTTTACCCGTTGACTATGTAAGTCCCATACTCTTTGTTCAGGGATCACCAGGTTCCAGAAACCAATGGGTTAAATGTTGACGCGTACATAATATTCAACGTGCGATCTTATTGATCAATACGCAGTAGTGCGCGTCCTCTTGGCATGATCTGACCAATGTGGTCATGCCTTTTATACCGCACACAACTAGTGCGACTCAAAGTCATACTTAAAGGTCAAGTCCAACCAGTAAATAAATAGGGAAAAATCAAACAAACATAATGCTAAAAATTTCATCAAAATCGGATGTAAAATAAAAAAGTTATGGCATTTTGAAGTTTCGCTTATTTTTCACAAAACAGTGATATGCACAACTCAGCGACATGCAAATGGGTCAGTCGATGATGTCCGTCACTCACTATTTCTTTTGTTTTTTATTGTTTGAATTTTATACAATATTTCATTTTTTACATATTTGACAATAAGGACCACCTTGACTGAACCATATAGTATTAAACAGTGCTAATTCCACATTTTCAGGGAGGAATTAATTGTTGTTTCCCTTGACAATATATATAAAATTAGAATATTTCATATTTCACATAATAAAATACAAAAGATATAGTGAGTGAATGACGTCATCAATCTCCTCATTTGCATACCGACCAGGATGTGCATATAACTGTTTTGTGAAATTAAGCGAAACTTCAAAATATCATAACTTTCTTATTTTACATCCGATTTTGATGAAATTTTCAGTGTTATGTTTGTTGGATTTTTCTCTTTTTATTAAATTCAACTTTTTGTGGGGTGGACTTGTCCTTTAAATCTATGTGAAACAACCCCAGATGTCATATGAACAGGTCAAATTACTGGGAACAGTAGATGTGCCGAGCTATTAGGACTTAGCAAAATAGCTTGTGTAATGCTTACAACTTTTGAATTAATAATATGTGCAACAGTAAGTGATTATCTGCAAACTGTCAAATAATAAAAAAAACAAAAACAAATGCAATTCTTGCAGCTGCCAGCTTAGAAATAGAGGTGCAAAAAATTTGCAATAGCCTTTTATAGTTAACATACTGTAAAGCAAGCACTTATTGGAACAAAATACAAGAGGAAAAGCAGCAAATGAAATTTACTGTTAAGTTGAGAATAACTTCTGTCTCACCTTTATCCAGTTATTGAAATTTCGTTGGTAGTAAATTCTGCTCCTGGCTCTGTCGAACAATGTTCCTTCTCTTAGATCATTGTAGTGCTTTGCGACAGTCCCTGACATACCCTGCACATACATAAATTAAAAAAAGAAAACAGAGATAGAGATTTTGATTACATGTACATGTAAAACCATTTCTAGTAAACATGTCATCCATTCATACATTTTCTCTTGATCCAATCATTTTTTACAGAGATTGTGATTTCAAAACATAGATACAGCAGATATAAGTAAACAATGGCAAACAGGTATGTCCTTCACTTTACAATCTCTATCAATAATGACTTCTGTAACCATTGTGAAGAAAGAAAATTAAATATATATTTGAACTTCACCAGTAGTCAAGTAATGACAAAAAAAAGAATAGATGAGCTGTGAGATAAGAGAATAATTTTCCTGGTATCAAATCGCTATTTTTTAAAGACTGCTACACAATGGTCTTTCGTGCAGCATTTTTGTTTTCTCTCTTCCATAGGACTGTATAGAACGTAGTTGGGAGCTATTCTCAAATGACCAAAAAATGCAAATCAAACTTGGCAAGCAAAACTATTCTCTGGAGAAAATATCCTGTGTCAGGATTGCACTGCTCGCTGAAATACCCACCGTTTCTTTCTTAGCTTCTGATGAACCTTCCGTCGCAGCTTCTGTTGTACCTTCTGTTGTTTCTTCTGATGGAGCTGCTGTTGATTCCTCCATCTTCTCTTCTGCTTGTGTAGCATCACCTCCATCCGTCACTGCTTCAGGGGTCTCCTCAGGAGCCTGCTCTACTGCTACCTCTGCTGTACTGTCTGCTGGCGGACCATAACAAAATAAGGTTATAGTACTTATCAGCAATGCATTATACACTTTGTACAAAAGCCACAATAATACAATCAGTAAAGGTTTCAGAGTTTATAAGCCCTATTGCTTTGTATGTGGATGATAAAAGAAATGTTATGAAAACAAAAGGAAACAGTGAACTGGGGTATTTTTGTTTTAATGAAGATTCAGTCAGTAGGCAGGTCCTTAAAATGTAGCTTCTTTCATTAAAGTATTGCATTGAGGAAAGTTCTACATGTACATATTTAAGTGAGTTAGGTGCAGATTATAATACCTCTTTTAATTGCATCGCTGCTGCTCTACATATTTATCAATTAAAAAATAATAATTTTGCTATCTTTGTAAAGAGGAAGGATCAATTTTTTCATGCAATGTATTTGAATTCAAATTATCTGTAGTCTCAACTTTTGATCTACAAACTACAAAATGAACATTTTCACCTGATAAAAGTGGTTGTTTTTACACTTTATTTTTGTTGGAGCCCAAATGATTTTTTCCCCATCATGGTAAACCTTAAGAATTATGCTTTAAAATAATATAGGTTTGAAAAGAAGTTGTGGTTCAAGATAACACTTTTTTGTGACCTACATCTTCCTGATAGATGTTTGTTAAATCATGCTCAAAATGTGATGTGATTAAAGACGTAAATTTGTCCCTTTTAGAATGAGTGATGCCCACATACATTGTACATGTACATGTTAATACCTGATAGAGCGGGGGCAATACCAGATATTGGAGAACTTTCGTATTCTGTGACGATCCATGTGAACGTACGAGATTAAGGAATTTTGGGAGCGCTGCGCATGCGCAAAGTAATCTGTGACGAGCCTTCTCGTTCACTGCCCAAATCTGTGACTCGTATTTGAGGGTTTTGACGTTCGGTGTCATAGTGCTCGAATGAGCGCTAGTTCGTACATGATGACGTCATCCAAGCTTAGCAAAAAAGAATTAAGCCGCATAAACATTCGAGTTTCGTTGATTCAGCAGGGCTGGTAAACTGCAAATTATTGCTTGTTACCAGCTTTTCCATTACATTTAGTGTGTCCTGTTTTCAGACACTACATATCCGATAGGTAATTGATGTTCTATTTCTATTTCCAAACAACTGTGTTTTTTGGGCTAGTGCAAATGTTGCACCCACAGTCGCCCCACTGGTTCGTAGCTTGATGCTACGCCTGATTCTCCGGCCGAGCATCGGCCCATGGCCCGCTCGCTATCACGCTGGTATATGCTGTGGCCTGGTACGGGTAAGTCGACTTAAATCGAAACTGTTTTTATCAATGAACTAACGTGATACTGAACGAGCGGTGTTACCACTTCCGGTGAACTAGGACTACGTTGCAGTCGCAGACAATCGAAAGCTCCTTAATGATGCAAAAAAAAGGTTCCCACTAGGGAGCACATTGTACCATACTTTTCCAGAGAGAAAATTGAAAGCGCAACAGCTGGTTGTCAGTATTGACCAAGTGACTTAGTTCGAGTTGCATCTTTCTTAGACCTTTTTAAGGAAAATGATTATTGAGTTTATAAATATAATCATATCAATATGACTTTTACTTCAAAATTGTTAGAGATTCATGTATGAAACAAATCATCTTTCTATCCTTTTCTATTTGTTACATGCCCAGTCGCATGAAGAACAAGCGAGACTCATTTATTTTGAGAAGATAAAATTGATAGTTTGCCAAGTAATTTCATGCCAATACGATGATTTTGACAACTTCCCAATTCAAAACTATATAGGATTACAATATGACTGATCGATCATCATGTTGATATTTCTTCTTGTTCATGTGAATGAATGCTAAAACAACCAGCGAAACTCAAATATTGTCTCAAAATAAAGTTAAAGATGTTGGAACTATCAAGGAATACAAATTCTCGATAATCAAACTATTTCTTCTGCTCTAAACAAGAGGCATAACTCAAATTTAATTGAAAGAGATAAGTAATAATTGTAAAATATAGATGCAATTACTGGTAATATGTTTTCAACTTATTAATTTAAAACTGTCATTGAATATATTTACAAATGATCAATAATTACACTATCATTTCTTCTTTTCATGTGAGAGAACAGGAGCCACAAGTGAAACTCAAATATTCTAGAAAGACAAAGTTGATACATTTTGCAACATAAAATACATGTATGAATATGTTTATTTTACTCTTACAACTTTCTGGGTCAAACTATCAAGGAATATGAAACCAAAAACATTGTTACACACAAAGGCACTATCACTCACCACAGGAGCGTCCTGATTTTAACTAACAATTCCCCTTTGAAAAGCAAATATTGCCCTTAAAAATGCAGAATACGCAACATATTTCCAGAGCATGTAGAAGCTTACCTCAGATTTAAAAGTGGAATCACCAAAAAATGGGCTAGAAACAAAGAAATCAGTGGTTTTGTTCAGAGGTTGCAAATGTTCTTGCAAATTTAGGGCTATATCTACCAAATGACAATTCAAAAACCAATACACTATTTGTTAAAGAGTAGGGTGTTAAGCCAGTGTATTGCACATGACGGTCCAGGCAGAAATCTTCAGGTCAAGTCAATCTTGACATTCAACTGCCATAATAATTACATGTAATGATTGTGGGAATTTGCACAGAAGTAAAATCAACAGCATGCTAGTGGTTTGCCTTCATTCAACAGGGAGTCTGAGCGCAATGCGGGACAATGACAGCTGCAACTTGCAACTTCCAGGTTGCGTATCATGTAGATATAGGTTGAAAATGAACATTGCAATTAAAAGTAGGCAAAACGATTAGTGCAATTTCATTTTCTGTAAAGATACATGTAGTTTAGAATAATAATCATGTAGAAAAGGCAAAAGCTAAACATGTTGAATCTTGGGCTTAGGCTGGTTGCTCAACAATGGTACTCATACTTAATTTTGGGGAACATAAAAAACCTTCATTTTATTATAACATGGTTTGCTTCATATGCATGTAGAGCAAACTCCCAAAATATTGGAGGAAAATTACTTCAACTCCCTCTCCACAACTACAGGGAGCGGAAAGAGGTCTGTTTGGTAAGTAAATAATTATTATTTGCCGATTTCTATATCAAAATTATTGACAGTAATTATTAAAGTCAGCATTTGCGCAGCTGAAATAAGTTATTTTCTCAACAATCAAGCAATTATTTTAGGGTTTAGAGCACGATTCAAATTGCTGAAATTGATCACGGCGCACAACTCTACGCATCCGATATTTGGAAATGCATCTGATTTTTATCAAAAAACAAGCTTCTGGTAGTATAAGTAAGTAAATATTTTGCCATATTCATTTCAATTTTATTTTTTTATGACATTAATATTCAACATCTACACATGATTTTTATTTGATTCAATTATTGTATTTTTGTTTTGGTCCAATTATGCTAAGTGTCCGATTTTTGGGCACTTTACTCTACATGTAGCTATATGTCTATGATCGGAATACGACTGGATTCCAACCAGCGTGACATGCATCACCCACAGCACAGGATTCTCAACAACAAAATTCTGACACTGACAGGCATGGACAGGACACATGCTTAGACCAGACTTTGTATTCTAAGCATCTGCGTGCTTGCCTCTTGGCTTTTGAATAAAAACATATAAAATCATGATGAAATATGGCCTATGGCAAATATTTTTTTAAGTCCAACACTAACAGGCAACAACAACCACAGTGGCAAATTGTATAGAACGGATAGCAGAGCTTTCAACGCTAGCGGGCTTGTACATTTTGCTTATTACATGACATCATCCAGCCACTGCCGGGGGGCAATTTATGAATGAAAATACATGTATAGTAAGCATATGCAGTGCAAGCCTTCCATTGCCCCACACAGTATTCCATCAAAACAAGTGTGCAATTCTCTATCACCTCGTACCAAAATCGACCTAGAATTTCAGTTTCCTATATTCTATATGAATTATGAAAGGTATTCTTGGAGGATCTATTTTCTCACCGATACCGCACAGGTACCGTAAGCAAATTTTGATTACTTATTTGGCTTATTATTGCTTTTCCATCAAAATCTTAATTAGCGTCGATATGGCATCGTGTTCGTTGGAGTTTGTAGAGTCTATCGCAACGTCAGTAGAGGCGCACGGCCAATATGGGAGACTCTCCAATAGGGGAGACAATCTCCCACATTGGAGACTTGCTTTGCAAAAGGACAAAAGAAACAACACCAACAAAAGCATGATTTTTTCCACCCAAAATTTTGTCTCACTGAGGTCAGAAGCCCATTTGTTTTGTGTGTGATTAACAACAAAAATGCTTATCAAAACAAAAGTAGACGGTGAATTTTTAAAGTAGACGGTGAAAAGGGGTAATTTTTCATGAGGAATCTGCTTATCACATTTTTATTTGCCGCAAAGGTAATCCTTTAGCAGCAAATGTAAACAAAGGAAATTGGTCTCCAAAACTGGAGACTGTCTCTGAAATTGGATACCCAAATTCTTTACAAAAGTCTCTGATATTGGAGATAATCTCCCACATTGGAGACAGTCTCCAATATTGGCCGTGCGCCTCTAATGAACGTGCACAAAGTCAATTGATTTCCGGGTTTCGGAGCGTCGCGTGAATATGCATGAAATTTCAGTCTCCATAATTTTTGATCGATACTGGAGCGATCCCAGGCATTACGAACCAAGACCATTTCCCGTGTAGACAATAATGACCGGATATCGTTAATCGTTATCGATACTTTCGCATGCACTGATGCAGTCCGAAGGAATTATTTTGGCGACCACTTACTTAGTCACACTCCTAGTACCAATGAGGTCCAACATTACATGTATGGACCTCATAGGCGACATCAGTAGTATTTTTGGTTAGAAATCTCTGAGAACAGGATATTTATATATTATATCACAAGTACAAGCTATATTCCTTTCTCTTATTTAAATTATAATTTTATAGTGTAAATGCATCGTTAGCAACAACAAAAAATGAAAGAAATGAAGGGGAACTTACATTTTCACGGCTTTTTCCTGATTTTCTGGGCAGCTGCTCTTCTCTTCTGACTCGCGATCGAAGCTGATATGAAGATCACGTGATTCGTGTTCTCGTCAGCTGATCGGTTGGTTATTCTTTTCGTCAGACGTTAATAATATATATTTTATAATGCTAGCATTCATCGCTAATTTAGGTGAAAGAGATTGAAGTTAAACAGCGCCAGGTCGGAATCATAATTATTTTGGAAGAGTGTATTTATACACTCGATCTCATACCTGACGTAGACGGCGCTATTCAACAAATGCACAATCTTCAATATAAAAAATAAAACAGAAAGAACGCCTTGAACACAGGCCAAAATGCCTAACGATTTCTCCGCGGCATTAACAACTATCGTAAAGGGCGCTCCATTTATCAATAAAGATGGATGCTAAGCTGTCTATGGCGACAAAATTTGCCGCAAATATTTACGAAGAATTGTGAGAAATGGTCTGAAAATGCAACAAAAGAACCGGTGAGTACCGATTAAACATTATCAATTTATTTAATAGAACATATTTAATGACTACACAATGTAACAATTTCTAGATAATATTGCTTAGTTCTAAGCTAGGGCGGCCCAAATGCGCGTGAGTGGAGTCCCAGTTTATTAGCACGGGTAAGTATTGGGGTGTCGCCTAGAGTGCTTAGTCATCAGGTCATGACGTGATCTGCGCGATTGACCAGACCAATCAGCGGTCTCCGATTCGCTGAGATGGTCTATCCGTTGTACACAGTCTATGGACAATTTGCCACTGTGACAACATCATCATGAACATGTCATTGTCAAATTTCAATTTCAACTTAAATCAATGTAATTGTTGGGCTTTCCATTTTCCAGATATTTTTTACATTCAAATTAGCCTAAGCCAAGGCTCCTGTGATGATCATGCCTATGTGTATCGACATGTGCTGTGATGATATTCTATGCTGGCTTGTAATCATAAGATTGGTGGAATTTCGTCAAGAAAGATCTCGTTTTAAATTTTAAAAAGCAACTTCACGAACGTGGTTCTCTGCGAATGGGACCGAGCTCAACTCATTACGGCATGCAAAAGCACATCACCTCACATTAAAGGTCTAACTTCAATATAATCCAAAGAAATATTTTAATACAAGATATATTTTTGAAATCTTAAGAATATATGAAATGATTCTTACCACTCATATTTGTTGATTTGTGTTAATTTGGTGGAATATTTGGATACTGGAAACAGAAAAAGTTACAAGAATCACGGATCCACTCACACGTGTTGTACTGCGTGCACGGCGCGTGGATACGCGCGGCCGCGGACGCCGATTGCGCGGAAAGTACAAAGACTTAGCTCTTCCGCTTATATAAGTCGAAACGGGGTCGAAACGAAACGGGCGTCGACGACGGAGCCCGGCGACGGAGAGTTGAAGTCCGAGTCGAAGACATCATCTACCGGTTACTGCATGTAACCATGTAAGAGCCGAGGATCGGGAGGGGGAAAGCTTTAACCTTAAATCTTTTCTAAAATAAATCTGTGGTTGCTGAACAACATTAAAAAACAAATTGAACAGATGGTTGTTTTTACAACTCAATAAAAAAAACAAATTCAATCGCAAAGAATTTGGGTCTACTAAAGAAATAGGGCCATACTCGATGTGCACAATAAATCCTTTCATCGCACAATTATACGTCTATACCTTCTGGATATTTCACCCCTAGCTGGTATTTAACAAAAAATCTAAATCAGGGAATCAACCCTCAACCACCCACGCGACGGCCATTAAAATTTCAACATTTTAGAAGACTCGATCGAGTTGAAGTCCTCACTTTTGACATTTGAAAGGCCGACTTTTTGAGGGGCACTATAGAGATTTCAATAAGAGACGAGATTTCTTGCCGAATTTTTGTCACTTTCATTAGATTATTGATAATCTTATAAATACTGTTACATTATGTATCTGCACTGCATTATTTTTTTTAAGATATCATGCAAATTTGCGTGGGTGGCAGGAAGCCATATTATTAGGGCGTGCTTGGGTACTCCAGGCGGAAAACTATATTTTGAACAGATAAAGTAAAATCAGACAAACGAGAATTGAAGACGACTTTTTAAAATAAAAATAGGACAAAGAATAACAATTAAGGTTATAATTACATTTTAAAGTTTTGCATGACTTCGGATGATCCATTAAATAAATGCATATATCTTCAATTAATAGCAAACTGATAATATCACATCCCCGCTTATTCCTTATGATTATTATATGAAACTATATCTATTCAAATTTTATCCTCCAAGAATTAAAAAAGGATCGACATGATTAGCATAATGTGTCAAATGATCATTGCTGCAATTGTTTTGTTACAAAAAAGGAGTTAATTTATCATACAAATTGTGTATGATATATGATACTCTTTGTTACTCTTTCTATAGGCGTAATTCATTCATTTCTACAGGAGTGAGCTGCCAAGTGAACGAGCGAAAAAAAAAAAAAAAAATTCAAGAGCGATATATTTTATATATTTATATATTTTTTAGAGGCCTTCGATAGTATAAGAGAATAAGGCAGGGAATGGGGGTTTTAATCTCAATGGTACTACCCCCTTTAAATTATTTTATCAGGGAATTTGGTGACCTGGAAGAAAATTTTCAAAGTGAATCCTATAGCATTTGGAGCATTTTATAAACTATAATGTAAGGGATATGCAAATAACATGACTCCGGACCGATGCCCTGTATAACACATTAGTTTACACAAAAGAGTATTTTAGAGGATAGGGTAAAATCATAAACAAAGGCGTCAATCCTAGGGAGGGTGGATCGCCCCTATGAAAATATTGGATTGCTCCCCCGGCCCTTATGAAGTGACCGAACCATTTTCGTATTATATATATATATATATATATATATATATATATATATATATATATATATATATATATATATATATATAATAGGACATCAGAAATGCGAAACAAATTCACGAGTAATGCAGTTTTTGAAGTGCCAACAATTAAGTTCTTTATATCCTCAATTTATTGACGAACAAAAATGAGAGCGCTTTTGACAAAAACAGACAAATCTAGAGGTAAAACTTGAATTTTACGGCATTAATAATTGTTTGTGTCGGGTGAGAAAGGTAAATTTGAGGGGGGAAAGGTTGCTATGCATGCTATTGTATTGCAGGGGATCATTGACTTGCTATTGGCCTAGTATACTCGCACTTGAAGAGAGAGAGAGCAAAGAATGTATTCTGCATTCTGACGTCATGTTGTGAGGGATCGCGTAGCAACCAAGCAGGAAAATTTTCGAATTTGAATGGTAAAAGCTTTAATTGGAGCACTTGAAGACATGAATGGAATACTGCATTATTCATTTATACGCATATAGGGCCTACATAAGTATCTATTGATTTTTCTTTGTGGTCGATTTTTTATTTATTTATTTTTATTATTAAATTATTTTTGTCGAAGGGGGTGCTTTTTTTTTGGGGGGGGGCTTCAGCCCCAAAGCCCCCTAGAACCGCGCTCGACCCCTCAACTTTATGGCCATGGGCGTAACAGGGGACGGTGACCAGGGGGTGGACAAGAGCCCAAAATTTCCTGGTAGGCTTATATCATGGCGATATGCATAGGCGGATCCAGGGGGGCCGAGGGGCCCGGGCCCCCCTATTGGCGGAGCAAAAAAAAAGAAAAAAGGGGGAAAGAAAGAAAAGAAAGAAAAAGAAGGGAAAAGAGAGGAGAAAAAAGGGGAAACATAAGAGGAGGAAGGCGAGTGAATCAAATAAGATGAGGGGAAGACTTGGAAAATAATTTATAAAATCTTTCATGCCACTGTACAGTATAAAATATTCGCTCGCGCTTCGCGCTCGCATTGCCTGTTAGGTGATTTATATATCTTGCTCAATATGGAGCTTAAATATCAAATTTTGTAGTCTATATACAAAACATATTTCAGCTCGGATATTCGAACTTTCATTTTTTTGTTTCACTTACAGATTGATTTTAAAAAAGTGCTCTGTAAGAATTTATGTTTTATCTACTGAATATTAACATTTTCTGCTCGCGCTGCGCGCTCGCAAAATTTGATTTGTCAGGTACCTATTATTTTCCTGTATTCCATAAAGTTTTCAAATATCCCTATTCAGGTCAAATTGTCAAAACGTAATAGCTAGCGCTGCACGCTCGCATTTTGATTTGAGATTTGATATGTATATCTCAATATTAATTCTATAACAAACTACTAATAATCCTCATTTCATGACAGATTATCAAAAATTTCGGCTCCCGATTTGCGCTCGCATTGATTGTTGAAAATATATTAACTCATGCATCTTATTATAAAATTAAAAAGTGCTTGAAATGTCCAGTTTTCAGGCCATTGTGAATTAACAGATTTCGCGCTCTCATTAGGCTTATTAAATTAATAAATAAGATATTAATTTAATAAAGAAAATTGCCCCTTTTTCAGAATTGAATATCGACAAGTTTCATCTCCCGCTTAGAAGGAGAAATAGGAAGATAGTCATCATTTTCATATGATGACATAATGTTCTTAGAATGTCCCTGTCCTATGTCAAATCTCAAAGTAATAATAAAGAAACATATCAGATCTTTTTTTAACTGTGATTCATATCCACCTCATAATTTTCCTACAAAGTGCTAGAAATACAGAGCTTAAATTGACCCTTTTTTCAGATTGGAATTTCAAATATTTTAAGCTCGAGCTTCGCGCTCGCTTTATTGATTTTCATGATGAAAAAGGGGTATTTAGAATGCCCAGATTCTAGGTCGAAATCTGAAACACGCGCACGCATGTTTATTCAGATACGCAGCTTGTTCTCTATTTCAATCATTATGAGCGTATATATCCAGTTTCAGATCAGGGGAGTGTTTCATCAACATTTTCATCCGACAAGTTGTCAGATCTGACATCTTTCTCTGATGTTGATTGGCCGAGAGGTACTGTTACTATGGTAACTGTCGGATAAAATGGGACTTGTCGGATAAAACGTCTGACAAGTCCTTTCATGAAACACCCCCCCCCCCCCCGAATATCAAAAAAAATTCTGCTCACCCTTTGCGCTCGCATTATTAATGTAGGAAGATACCAAATTAAACCCATTTTTTTTTTCATGATTTACAAAACATGAAGATAGTGTCCCGTTTTTAGGTTTGAAATCTCATTTTTTCCGCTCGCGCTTCGCGCTCGCATCAATTGTTTGGTTATATACTTATACCGTTCATGATTACAAAAAGTGCATAGAACGTTCATTTTTTAGGCCGGAACGTCAAAACATTTTCAGCTCGCGCTTCGCGCTCGCATTATTTATTCATTGAAATATGAATCGTCTTAATGGCTAACTGCAAATCGTCCTTAACAGGTCCCTTTTCGACAGGGCCAGAACGCATTATAAAAATTTCTGCTCGCGCTTCGCGCTCGCAGTAATTATCTAGTTACATACGTATCTTCATCAGGTTTACAAACATTGCCCAGAATGTTCAACTGAATTTTCAGGACAAAATACATGAAATTTCAAAATTGTTTGGCTCGCACTTCGCTCTCACACTATTTTGATAGGGCTTATGAAATTATTACACATTTATGTTGTTATAAGAATAAAGCTAAGAAATTACTGTTAGGACATGGGCGTTTTACCCTCCCCCCCCCCCCCCAAAAAAAAAAGAACAAATTTCACGATCACGAAAAAAGAGAAAAGGGTGAAATATAATATCATTTTCCAAATATTATGTTAAAATCTATCACGAACTTGGATTTTTGTAATAAAAATGTCAAAATTTTGCTCGCTCGCTTCGCTCGCTCGTAACTTCTTATCAATTTTACGCAATACGCCATTTCGAGCCCCCGCAATTTTTTTGCTCACTACGCCACTGGGACAACCCCTTCAAAGAAACAAACAAAAATCAACTTTCAGCGGCCGATCCGTGGGAAAATATGGGTGAAATTTTTTTTCACGCCCCCCCTATTGGCGAAGGCTGGATTCGCCCTGGATATGAACAGGATTTTTATGATTGTGCGCGAGCATTAGGGCGAAGCTCTATGCGGCAGGAGCGCCTGATGAGTAAAAAAAGAGGGGGCACAGCATAGCGCGTGTGGTGAAAAGTTGCTTAACATAAGTCCCGACCGAGTGAAGCGAGCGAGAAAAAAAAACTTTTCATGAGAATCTAACTTTGAGAAAGATTTTGACATGATATTCAGAAAATAACATATCATATCTTATACTTTTTATTTTCGCTCTTTCCGCCTTTTTGTTCTTGGTTGTAAAACGTTTGGGGCCATGGCCTAAACCCTTCCATCTGTATGTCATTGCTATGCGGGTGGGGTCTGGCAGGGCCCTGGGAACGGTTTTTTTCCTTTTTTTACAGGGGGTGCTGATGTAGATTTGACAAGCCAAAACAAAGTTTCATTACAAAATAAAAGCCATTTTGACCCCCTTTTGACCCGTGAAATTTGACAAGCCAAAGAATAAAAATGAGACTCTATACAAAATGAATTTCACTTTCATGGTTATAAATATCGGGGAGAATGTGGCTGAAAAAAATCCGCTCCCCCCCCCCCCCTATTGGCGAAGGCTGGATCCGCCCCTGTAATATGATATAACATACAATAACAGAGACTCCAACACTCCCGCTTTCGGCGGGAGATCTCCCGCCGAAAGCCCTTTTTTGGCAAATCTCCCGTTCTCCCGCTTGAGATTATATATCTCCCGCCCAGGCACTGTGTCTCCCGAAGATGTATTTTCTCCGGCTTTAAATGATCTTTCTCCCGCCCAATTAAATTTTCTTATCCAAGCCTATATTCAAGTTAAAACTTGAGTAGAGCGTCAACACTGCGCGCGATCTCGCCGCCCCGCTATGGCGCTTGGAGCAATCTTACTCCAGGGATCATCAAGTATTGAGACAAGATGGATGGAAATGTCAATTTTAAGGCTGTGAGGTAGTATGTCTTCACTGATTGATACGGATAAAGGTATCACAAAAACGTATGATTTTGTAGATGCTTATCAATTTCATATGCATGCATGAATAATGATATATGAAAATTAAGTTTTATCAAGCAAAAATGTATGATTTGATTAATTGCATTGTTAATTACTTAGTACCATCCTAAGTCGTACAGATGGGGGGGGGGGGGGCAAAAAAGTCACGACCAAGAAAAAAAGAGAGAAAAGGAAAGACAGTAGGGTGAGATACATGTATGGTATTATTATTTATTAATATGATGTCGAAATCACAAAATTTCTGAAATAAAACATCAAAAATTTCGCTCGCTCGCAACTGTGTATCAATCTATCGCGATAAGCCATATCTGGCCTCTTCAAATTGTTTGGCTCATGACGCCACTGGTGCCATCATATTAAAAAATTAGCCTGAGATAGCATAAGAGAGCATCTAGAACCCTAAAGCTTCCTGGGCCCTTTAAGTGGGCCCAGGACCCCGGCCGCAAGGGACTTCGCGCTCGTGATGTGCATGCGCGAAACGCATATCAAATTAGAGTCTCCAGTTTGCTGGGGGATCCAGGCGGGAGAATCCCCAGATCAGAAAGTGCTTGGGGTTGGAGTCTCTGCAATAATTTATTTTCACCCACTACGTTTCTATTTCTTTCTTCCTCTTTTTCTCCCTTTCCCTCGTGTTTTTTGTATTTTTTTGGCCAGCCGATGGGGGGGGGGGCGTGCGGGTGGGGGGGGGGGGGCACGCCCCCCCCCCCGTAGTTACACTACTGCCGCCAGGCAAAAAGGGTGCCTTAAATGCATGTTGAATGATCTTATTTCATTATCACGTGAAAAATGGCAATTGAAGACCATTTTTTAATGTGTTCATGAAAAAAATATCAATGAATAACCACTTTTTGAAAAAGACAAATCAGGGGTCCGTAACACAAAGATTAGCGATGAATAGCAAATATGAGAGAACACTTCTGATTGGTTCCTGGTCAGTATTTTGCGCCAAATGCGCGTGTAATGTTGATCTTGATTGGTCAGTTCATTTAGCGATTGATTGTTAATCTTTGTGTTACGGGGCCCAGGTGGGTGTTTCATAAAGCTGTTCGTAAGTTAAGAGCTGGGTCCCGTAACACAAAGGTTAGCGATTGATCGTACGCTTGATTTTCACGATTGATTGTACATTGTAGTCAATGGAATCAATCGTAGACAAAATTAATGTTCTACGATCTAATTAGCTTTGTGTTACGGGCTCCTGGTGAACCTTTCTTACGCTCTAAAAAGAAAGGATCACCAGTCGTTCTTAAAGTCGCTCTTAACTTGCGATCAGCTTTATGAAACGTCCCCCTGAAACCATAGAATTTTAAGCACTTTGGGGTTTCAACTTCTCATTAGAGTAGGCCCTACTAAAATTATGTGAGCGGGAGCTGACATTTCTTTACCAGTGGCGGATCCAGCTTTCGCTAATAGGGGGGGGGGGTGAAAATATTTTCATCTATATGTTTTCCGATCGGATATTCTATGCACTTTTTGTAACCATGAACATGATGGGTATACATTATATCTAAACAATTGATGAGTGCGAAACGCGAGCTGAAAATGTTTGGGTACGCATTTTTGGTAATCAGGAAGGGGATGGGTATGTATCTCAACAATTTATGCCATCGCTAAGCGCGAGCTGAAAATTTTTGATATTCTGACCTCAAATTTGGACTTTCTAAGCACTTTTGGTAATCATAAACAGGATTGGCATTTGATACGAGCGCGAGCGCCAAACTCATAAGGAACATGAATTTGGCGCCCCCGGTCAAACATCAAATTTGCGCCCCATTGTCGAATATGAATTTGGCGCCCCCTTCCTAGGTTAAACTTGAATTTGGCACCCCCCCCCCTTTGTCGAAATAAATTCGGCGCCCGGCCTAAGTAGATCATCAATAAAAATTCGGCTCCCCTATGTAGAACATCAGTTCGGCGCCCCCCCCCCCTAGGTTGAAGATCAATTCGGTGCCCCTATTGCCGAGCTCACAGAGATACGATCTTAGTAAAACATCAATTCGGCGCCCCTATGTTGAATATAAATTCGGCGCCCCTAGGTATAACATCAATTCGGCGCCCTTAGGTCGGACATCAAGTTTGCGCCTCCCTAGGTTGAAGATCAATTCGGCGCTTCTAGATCGAACTTCCATTCGGCGCCCCTAGGTCGAACATCAATTCGGCGCCCTCTAGCTCGAAGTAAATTCGGCGCCCCCTAAATCAAACTCCAATTCGGTGCCCCTAGGTAAAACATCAATTCGGCGCCCCCTATATAGGTTGAAGATCAACTCGGCGCCCCTATGCCGAACTTCAATTCGGCGCATAGGCTGAAGATCAATTCGGTGCCCCTTAGTAAAACAAGAATTCGGCGCCCCCCCATGTCGAACATCGATTCGGCGCCCCTAAGCCGAACATCAATTTGCGCCCCCCCCCCTAGTTAGAACATCAATTCGTCGCCTCCCTTCCCTCTTCTTTTTTTTTCTCCAGTCTCTTTCTTTCCCTTTTTTTCTTTTTCTCTTGTTCTTTCCCTCCTTTTTTTTCTCCACCTTTTCTTGTCCTCTTTTTTCTTCTTTTTGGCGCCCCCTTTTCACCTACGGGGTGGGGGGGGGGGTCCGAAAGCACCCCAGAATACGCGCATGATAATAGACTTCATACACAATTATATACGGTATCCATCTTTCTTCCCGTCTATTCTCAATCTTCGGCAGTCCGGTCGTGTTATCAAGTTCTTCTCTTTTTTTTTTCTTGTCCATTTTCTTCATTTTCCAATGTAGCTTTTGGCTCATTCCACTCTATCTTCATTTCCCGCTTCTTTTCTCCTATTTTTCACCTTTCCCGTCATTCTTTCCCGTGCCGTTTTGTCACTTTTATATTTATTTCCCTTTCTTACTAATCATGCTAATGTTTTAGTATTTCGAGGTGATTTGTTCTTTCTCACATGTTCTTCCTTCATGCTTCCCTTCCGTTTTCCCTTATGTTCCTTCTTCCCTTTTTCTTTTCACCTTTTCCCTTTCCTTATTATCTTTCCCTTTCTATCTTTCTTTCTCCCTTTTCCCCCTTTTTAAATTTCCCGGTGAAATCTGTGGGGCCGGGGAGCATGCCCCCCCCCCCACTTACGCCACTGTTTATGGCACACGTATCTAGACCATAGAAATGTGTAAGGATACTGTATAAACAAGCGTAAAAGCCACGTCTATACAATGCGTCCCCAAAAAAACTATACTTTTGAAATGGCTGCCAAATAAAAATTATATCACTTTGGGGGAAAGCACTTACATATATGGAAGCCAATAAAGTCAACTTTCAAATGACACAAGAAAAGTTGGAAAACTATTCATGCTTGAGCGAGCACTGCCCACTGAAACAAAGGGTATGAAAATGAGGCTGGGCCGGAATTAGCCTTCCAATTTATTTCAGTTTTTGAGAGGCAAATCCTTTGGAACTTGCAAAGTAAAGGGCGTTGTGATAAATTAATGATCAACCATGACCAGTTTTGGTTGTTTAAGCAAATTTCATAAATTATTAAATTGAACTTTAATGCATGAGTGAACACAGATTACACTTTCTTGGCAGCATTTCACCTTTATCATGTGGATCTCAACAATGTGTTCATGGGAGTCGGGAGAATAGGGGGTGAGATAGGACTTAAGTGGGAGAAGTAGGTTGATGGAATAAGGGTCAACAAAACATTTAGCCCCCCCCCCCTCCCTCTCTGCCGCCCTCTCCTCCTATCGAGAGACTGATTGCTATTGTCATGTACGCGTGAAGTCCAGAGCAGAATGTTGATTTAATGATAAATTCTGAATTGGGGCATCAACTTTTTCCTATCAATCATTTAATCAACAATTTATCAATAAATCAACTCATTTAATGTGCAATGTGATCAATCAAACATTCAGTTTTTTCAATAAATTATTTAACAAATCATTATAATCAGTCAATTTCTTGGTAATCATTCAATGAAAAAAAGCTGACCATCAGCCACCGGTCACTTGGCAGTTAAGTTTGAATAGTCTATAATCCAGGAAGTGAGACAGAGAGGGGGAGCCTGGGAAATGGAGGTGGAGTAGGGGGTACATATGACTTTTCATTTTTAAAAGGACAAAAAGAAGAGGAATGCCCTTTTAACCAAGTCTTAGCATATCTCGCCCTCTTGCTTGTAACATGTACCATATGACATTACTCTGACTCTCATGAACACACTGCTGAGGTCCACAAGATGAATATGCTACACTAAAATTACAATTCCTGTTCACTCATGCATCAAATTTCAATTTAGTATTTCATGAAATTTGCCTAAGAAACCAAAACTTATCTCACTCATTAATTTAGCATAACACCCTTAGCTTTGCAAGTTCCAAAGGACTAACCACTCAAAAAAAAAACTGTAAGGCTAATTCCTGCCCAGTCTAGCCGAGCTTAGTCTCTCAGGAGGAGAGAAATTGGGGGGGGGGGGGGTAGAGATGGAGGGAGGGGTTGCTAATTTTTTTTTACCTTTATCCCATCAACGTACTTCACCTACTTAATCCTATCTTACCCCCTATTCTCCTGACTCTCATGAACCCATTGCTGAGATCCACATAATAAAGTCAAAATGCTGCACTAAAAATTGCAATTCATGATCACTCATGCATTATATTTCAATTTAATAACGCATGAAATTTTCTCAAACAACAAACTGATCACAATTGATCATTAATTCATCTCAAAACCCTCAACTTTGCAAGTTCCAAACAAAAAACCTGAAAGAAATTGGAAGACTAATTCTGGTCCAGTCTATTTTTCGTACCCTTTGTTTCAGTGGGCAGTGCTCACTCAAGCATGAATAGTTTTCCAACTTTTTGGTGTCATTTGAAAGTTGACTTTATTGGCTTATATATATATATACCCCTTCAGTAACCCCTTTCATCTCTGTCAACCCAATGTTATACCCTAATGCACATGCTCTGTATACTTTATTCTGTCCCAAAATTGTGTTCTTCATACTAATCAGTCGCTGATGAGCCTTAGGGTGAAACAGTCTGTACGACTAGCTTAGTTAAGCAATCCAACCAATAAATTATTTATACTCAGCTCCTACACAGTCGAGCACTATTAGATATTGCAGTATATCACTATATACTTACCTACCTATATATATATATATATATATATATGAGTTTTCCCCCCAAAGTGACATATTTTTTCATTTGGCAGCCATTTCAAAAGTGTATAGTGTTTTTTTTTTAACGTACTGTACATTGGTTTTTGGAGACATCAGAGATGGGCAGAAAAGGAGCGATGGTGAAGGAAGCAATTAACAAACCAAGGGAAATATTGTTTGAAGAAGCAGACTTTTCTGCTTCTTTAAATGAATAATGAGTAGGAGATAGAAATATTATAGGGCCTAGAGATATTATCCAATGCATTGAAATTTCATTTTCAGTCAATAATATTGTATATTCTTCAGATAAATTACTTGTAGGCCTACATTATTTTGATCACTGCTTTTCTAAATCCCCTTCTTCATCCCACTCACATTCTAATTCTATTCTATTTCTCTCTTCCATTGACCCCCACCCTCTCTGCATATCTCTCTCTCTCTCCCTCTCCATCTATTTTGCTTCCCCACTCTCTCTGCAATCTAGTCTTTGTTCATGATCCTACATTCTATTAATCTAAAGACCAAATATCAGATAAATGTTTATAAGAAAGTATAGTTTAATGATAATATCACATCTCATGATTTAAGGTAAAGTTATGTTTAACATAGAAAACAATAAACAATCGTTACACTTGGTCATAAGAACAAGACGAATTTCAACAGAAAAGTCATTTCATCCTTATTTATATATAGTTGCATATGATGCTACCTTATCTTTTTCTTTGATTTAAGTTACTTACAGGTTTCTCCTGACTCAAAACAGTATGATCAAATACCGAGAAAATATCAAACAAAATAAACACTTAAAATCTAATCAAATTCAAAAACAGAATAACAAAGTAATGTTATTTTACTCTTTTACGTTATTTTGTTGAAACACTTATATGCATCCAATCCTGAATATGCAATGAGTGAGTTGATGAAGTAATTTCCCATTTCATGTGGAATTATTACATGAAATTACATTTATTCAAATTTTCTACTTCAAAAAAATGTAAAAATAGGATTTTAGAATCCATTAATTTTGTTGTCATCTGAGTGAAATCATTAGGGCTTTGCTTCTTTAAGTTTAATCTCTTCATGGAAATAATAAAATTATATCAGTTTCAGTCTAACACAAAGATATTGACATACAACAGGCAGGGGCCGCGGAACCGGGGGGGCTTTAGCCCCCCCCCCCCACTTTTTTCCAAAACCGTGTACAAAAACGTAAAAATGACCATATGATTGTGATTTTTAGCATGGTCAGCCCCCCCACTTTGAAAACCGTTCCGCGGCCCCTGACAGGGAATAATTTACTGGTTTTGCATTGCAATTTGCTAGTATTGTTACACATTAAAAAAAAGTCTTTCATGTAGCAAATTTTTACATAGGACTGTGCAGAACTTATTTGAGAGATTTTCTCTTGACTATTTGCGAATCAAATTTTGTAAGAAAAATTATTCCCTGTACAATGTTGAAAAATCAATTGTGTATAAGCTCATTATTTTATATCCTGTATAAAAATAGATATTATAGCAAAATAAGTGTTTCATCTATGCAGATACAGATCTATACAGATACAAAAAATGCACCAAGCAAGCCATCATGCATTGAATAAAGGGGAGGCAAGGAATGAAGTAAACACTATGCAAAATGACAAAGTACCTTGTTACTGAACAGTGAAAACGAATGACATAGTGACAGTAATTCATATTTAGGGCAATTCCATAGGTTGGTGGACATGAGCTCAATGTGTCTTTGTACAAATAACCCATCTGAACTGTAACGTGAGTAACCACTTTATCTGTACCCCTAGTAAAAACCATGTGTTCTTTTTTTTTTATTATATACAAATTTGTCTCCCTAATATACTTCTTTGAAATGGATATAATCAACTTTCATAAAAGCCTTGCATGAGGACACTTTTCACTTATGTCCACTTTTCATTTTATGCATGTCCAAATCATGTAACATTAGTAACCGACACATTTCAAAGATTTGCCAGAAGCATAATGAAATTTCCCAAGTTTTGTTTTTATACAAAGGATAGTCAGACTGCGTACTATGTTGTGATGAAGAGATGTTTAGTTCCTATCAATAATAATGGAGTTACAGCTCCAAGTATGAGTCAAGGTGTCTCCAAATGTAACGTGAGTAACCGTGGAATAGCCCTTTAGTGTCATCTATAGTTGTATCATTGGTTTCAATTGCATGTTTTATAATGACATAACTTGAACTGCTCTCAAGACGTTTACACAATTATCATTATAACATTAGTCTGTAATACAATTTCTTCCAAAAATTAATTTTTACTTCAAAAATAAATAAATACCCATACACCAATGGTTCACTAATGTATCTATATGCATATCTCATTTTGAATGAATTCCTTGCTCTCTTCTAGAAATTCTCCAGACAGCATCCATATTAATTTAATTTCATCAGTCAATTTGCACATAATACAAATATACTTAACAGGAAAGTTCATCTGACATCTGGTTGTTTTCAAAGAAAAAGTAATTTATCGGAGATAGACATCATTGTGAAAATTCATCAAATGGTAAAATTTTGTGATGTCAGTTGGGAACTGCTCCCCATTTAAAGCAGTATATCACAATATTACTTTTTTCCAGTTCATGATAAATAAACAATTTTTTTCATAGAAGAGAGAATGAAATATACTTTGAAGTCATTAAAAATTTGTGAAAAATAGCAGTTTTATGGAATTCATAGTCTAGAAAACCAGCTTGCATTTGTCATCCAGAAAAATGAGACCTAAAGGTAACAATTCCTGCTTTTTTAATGGATTTTCATCAAAATCTCATTCATTAATTCTTCTTCTCATATTTCTGTTTTTCTTAAGACCAACATGATATTAGGAAGGAATCTCACTTTTTGATCATTACTTTAGAGAATTGAGATGATGGCAACTACACAACACAAGGAAACAGTATAACAGTAAATGGTTTTCTTAGACCAGAAGTCATTATTTTGAAAATAGATAATATCTTGAAATATATTACTGTTGTAATATTTCCAGACGTGAACAAATATATAAAGTGCATCAACAAATGGCAAGCATTACCAGTGACAGATCTTTATCCAGATAAGACACAATATTTTGGAGGGGCCCACTATTGTACACAAACACTATGGCCCGTATTCTGAAGTCGGGTTTAACTTAAACTCAGGTTTAAAGTTGTGGTTTAAGTATGGGAAGCCAAAAGTATCAAAATATTTATTAAGTTTTATGTTACTTATGTTTACTGTGCTCTTTCCTGATTCATCGATGGTGAAGATGATCATCTATTTATACTTCCTAGACAATTATGAATAATTTGAGAGCCAAATGAGCTGAAGTATGATATCTCTACTGCTAGTGATTATGTAACAATTGGCTGTCCATACTTAAACCCCAACTTTAAACCTGAGTTTAAGTTAAACCCGACTTCAGAATACGGGCCAATGTATCTAATGCGGCTCGATCTGCCACTGAGCATAACAGTATTACTTTATAGATGAATCTATGCATAATAATCTTACTCTCTTTCACTTTCACATAATTATGGAAGGAAAAATATTCTTTAAATATTTACTCCATGTGTGACACACATGCTCAAAACAAATAGAAATAATCTTGATGATTGATTCAATTTTTTTTTAATTACATGATTTTGATTATCACTGCAGGGTAGGATACTCAAACCCTGTAAAGTAGCCTCCTCCAAGGTACCCTCTAAATAACCTAGTTCTTAGGCAGATAATTATATTCTCTCCTTTGATACATATGGCAAGTCATCATATTATCTCTGACATGGCTTTGGCAATAAATATCACACAACTATGTTTCTAAGAAAAAAGAAAATAACTCTTAATAAATTGGTTCTATGAGTTTTAGCTTTTCTAGAAAGAGCGAATGTACCAAATACAATTAGGTATTCCATCTGTTAACATCACTGCGCTGCGGGCAGAAAGCTGTGGGCATGTCTAAGCATCGAGAAACATTGAATGCTTTCAAAGCTTTACTACAGTCAATTAACGACAGACATCAATCTTAAACAAGTACAAAAATAAAAGAAAATCAAATTTGTCAGTTATCATATCGACATCTAAGTAGAAGTTTATCACCAAAGCACATACATTTCAATTCATTAAATGCCATGACATTGAAAAAATTATGCAATAGTATGTGTCCACGGCCCAATGACACAAAAATTAATGATTGATTGTACACTACACATATTTAATGTAATCAAGTATAAAAATAACCACTGTCATCAAACACTGGGCTTTGTGTTACGGGGCCAAGATCTTACAAACTGGCACTACATGCTCACATCTGTCTCATCGCTGCACAGTGGTATTTTAAAATACTTGGTGAGGATGATTACGAGGAGGAAGACATGAAGCTAGATGTCACATGAGAAGGATGCGATAAAAACCAAGACCTAACGTTAAGCACCCAAGGAGGGTTCCTGAGAAACAACAAAATTGAAAGACAGATTTAGAATCAAACATTATGTTAATCAAGGGAGGCGTTTAAACAATCATTTAGAATGAGTTAATGAAGATAGGACTCGGAGTTAGACAGTCTGAATCTGTTTGTCTTTGCCCACAATCTGTAAACATAATGTAGTTCAACATTCAGTCAGTTCCAAGATGTGCAGTAATCATGCATTTAACATATAAAATTTAATTAAATTGTATTATACTAAATTATATCTCTGTTGAGTATTTCAAAACTCTTCTCAAAACCTTTTCATTTACTTCTTAATTCTTCATGCACTTGGAGCACTTTATAAGTCACAGTGTAATCTATTATCTTCATCATTGTTAATATCATCATCAACATCAACATCATCATCATCATCATCATCATCATTATATTGCTAAAATACACAGACACATACTTTGGATGATTTTCAAGTGATACTGTTTTGATTTGCTTATGTTCAAAATATGCTTTTTGACACAAAAATACTTGTACAATAAAATGGATTCTACAAATTACACAATGAAATACAGGGTGAAAGAAACACACATACCTTTACCATCAGTGATGAAGTAAAAGTTTACTGGAGAGGGAGTTGTACTCACCTCATATTTTATTCCTAGTGACATAATACACAATCTCGATCACTACTTACCGGCAAAGTATTTGATCATATCTGTTTTGGTAGCTTCTAATTTTGCTGTCATGTTTGCTACCTCTGTCCGTATCCTTTGGGTAACCTTCTCCAATTCTTGTTCCTGCCCTGCAGACTAAAAAGACAGGAAAGGGAATGGCAAGGAAGAAAGAGAGCTAATCCACTGAGTGACAAACTAATTATAGATTGTCAAAGTTTCTATGGTTGCTACTGTGTTTAATGTTGGGAGGTTGATATACAATACATGAATCACTTTTTCACGAGAGTGGGCCAATTTTTCATTACTTACAAGTACATTTTCAAAACAATGATAAGTCTGAGTTTCAGAGTTCACATTGATTATAAATTTTCCCAGAGGGTGTTACTTTCTATTGTACACATATTTTTATTACTTTTATATAGGCCTACATTCAGAGTTTTAATGTGTTTTTTTGTTACATCAAGACTCTCAATTGAATTTATTTGAATGATGAACAAAAAGACATTGAATAAAACCTGGAAAAAATGAAAACAAAGAAAGGAAGAATAATTTAGGATTTACTTGATCCAATTTAATGAATTAAAATAATACATACCATCTCTATTGATCGACTCCTCTCGAGATTGATGTCTAATTTCACTGTGTTGGCAAGCTTTTGAATTTCATCCTGTAATATCACAATAACAATAACATATCACAATATTATGGTCATCATCATCATCATCATCATCATTATCATCACCATCATCATTATCATCATCACCACCATCATCATCATCATCACCATCGCCAATGTGAGTAGATTGATAATTCAGTGGACTAAAAGTGTTATCACTTGTGTACTTCATGGGATCTACTAAAAATCTGTTCATAAATTAGGTTATGCAGGAAAATGGATCTAGCATTTGGGACTGAATTGTCAATAAACAAATTTAGTAACATTTGGCAAATAATAAAAAATCATTGCATTTCTTGTTTACAACAACAATTTTAATCTCCTAAACATATCTAAACTTAAGTTAATGGGAATACAAAATATTTGATAATCTAATTTAGCACACAGATCATGTTCCAGTCATTCATAAAGGGATCTGTAACTTAGAAACAACTTTATGAAACACCCTGGTAGCTATTAAAGTTAAACACATTTTGAAATTATACTACCTTTTTATCAAACTTCATAACAAGGTATATGTAAGCTCTGCTTTCCGGGTTTTCGCCTCCTTCAAAATTGTGTCACATATATACTGTATTCGTTACTATGTCAAATATTATTTTGTATCTGTTTGAAGGAAATAAATGTGATTTTCAATCAATCAATCAATGTATTATCAATGATTTGGCATCACATGTAATTGGAGCAATGAAGAAAAATGAGACATTGAGATCCTCAACTGTGTTTTCATCAACCTTTAGCTTTTCAAAAGTATCCCAGGTGTACTGCTTTTTACCCTCCAGTTCCATATGAAAAGTGCAGAGATTATCTTTATGTGTACAAGTGTCGACTTCTATATTTGGGGTCTCAACTGTATAACTCCAATTCAAAGGAGAAAAGGAAGAGACTAAGAAAAGTCATTACTCCAGTGGCTTATCACACATTAATAAACATTGAATATTAGGATTAAAACAAGAAGTAACAAGGAAAATATTTAAATATACTCACAGCTAATTGTTGCCTAAGTTGGTTGACTTCTATTGCCAATTTCTGTATCAGAGGGAAATGCAAAATTGGCATGATTTACAAAAAAAGAGTGATGGTCTCTAGAAATTGACATGAAAACATCAATATGTAAATGAGAAATACATCAAATATATATATATATAACTTGCATGAAATTATCAGAGGTTTATCACATAGCATTGATTTTCATATCACTGTCAACTTTATAGCAAGAAAGCAGTTAAAAATATAAGTTACCTCTACGGGTGACCTTTACATTTGATTTGAGTCTGGGTAAAAGAAATATCTGGATTTATAGCTTGTTTCATTGATTCATTTATGGCAATTTAGTTGTCTACAAATAAACCAACAAACCCCATTTTCCCCACAATACTGTCATTACCAAACCAATATCATTTATAGATTGAAGACTTAAAGTTACAATTACAGTAGAGTTAGAATAAGACAATCTTTCAACAAGTGGAATGCCTCTAGCCGTCTCACCTGCATCACGCGATTCAATATAGCAGCAGTGCTGATTTTGAAAACTACTATAACTCGCACAAGATGTTCAGTGATACTTGGTTACTCTTATTTCCATGTTTTATGAACTAGACCAATACACTTATAGAGATATGATGGCAATTCAACAAATACCCCCAACGTGGCCAAAGTTCTTTGACCTTACATGACCTTTGACCTTGATCATGTGACCTGAAACTCGCACAGGATGTTCAGTGATACTTGATTACTATTATGTCCAAGTTTTATGAACTAGACCAACACACTTTCAAATTTATGGCTGTAATTCAACAAATACCCCAATTTGGCCAAAGTTCATTGACCCTAAATGACCTTTGACCTTGATCATGTGACCTGAAACTTGCACAGGATGTTCAGTAATACTTGATTACTATTATGTCCAAGTTTCATGAATCAGATCCATAAACTTTCAAAGTTATGATGGTAATTCAACAGATACCCCCAATTCGGCCAAAGTTCATTGACCCTAAATGACCTTTGACCTTGGTCATGTGATGTGAAACTCATGCAGGATGTTCAGTGATACTTGATTAACCTTATGTATAAGTTTCATGAACTAGGTCCATATATTTTCTAAGTTATGATGACATTTCAAAAACTTAACCTTAGGTTAAGATTTTGATGTTGATTCCCCCAACATGGTCTAAGTCCATTGACCCTAAATGACCTTTGACCTTGGTCATGTGACATGAAACTCAGGCAGGATGTTCAGTAATACTTGATTAACCTTATGGCCAAGTTTCATGAACTAGGTCCATATACTTTCTAAGTTATGCTGTCATTTCAAAAACTTAACCTCAGGTTAAGATTTGGTGTTGACGCCGCCGCCGCCGCCGACGTCGCCGTCGGAAAAGCGGCGCCTATAGTCTCACTCTGCTATGCAGGTGAGACAAAAATCAAATAATTGCTGCATCGCCTAAGACCACGCAATTTTCAGGCCAGAATATGAAAATCATGTGTTTAATTTATCTTTTAAAGTCAAACTGTCATTGTCTGTAATTTCTGTAATCCTAAGAGATTCCACTTCAGTGGATTCACCTATATTTCAAAATTATCATCTAATCACTAGCATAAATCTTTGCAGTACACCAATTGTTCGGGGGGGGGGGTGATCTACTGTTCCACCCCCCAAACAATAGGTGTGATGCAAGGATTTATCCCAGTGCATATAATGCAGCCTAACTACTCCCATTAGAAATCAAATGCAATTGAAATCGAAATTAATTTATTTACAAAATTTTTGAAATTTGACTCATCTCTTCTGAGACTCCGAACAATGTTTAAAATCATTGCCTTGTTGTGTCTGTTCTCCGCTTCTACCTACCTCATTCTCACTTCTAAGAGCAGAGAATTCACTTTTTTCTAGAATCACCATGTCTTTCTTAACAGAGGCTATGCGGGACATCACTTGCTGTATCACCATTTCCTGCAAGTTTAATTCAATTGAATTATATTTCATTTTATCTAGATTGAATTCATTAGAAAATATTTATAATTTCAATATACTACGTAAACCAACAATGGAACATAAAATCAATACTAGTGTACAGTATACATGTACATGAATAGCTAAACAAGGATAGAGAGTGGTAGATGTGCACAAAGACCATACACAAATTATAAATTAACAATAATGTAAACAATAATATAGCAATTACAACAATAACAATTACATCAATAATATAACTAATCAAATTTTCAAAGATTACATGATCCATCAAAATGTACTTCATATAGGTACAATTTCAAATTTTTACCCCCCCCCCAAAAAAAAAAATCAGAGGATGAAAAATTTTAATGGTCACTACACTGTTGCAAGATTGGATTGCTAGATAGTGTAGACATATACATGTAACAGACATGTGATTCGGTACAATGCAGAAAATGAACTGTATGCTTTGAATGGGTGTTAAATACCACTCAAATGGATACTACATGGTTTCAAATATTACTGAGAATTACAACTATCATTGAAAGAAATCAAGTTTTGATATGGAATAATATTGTTTAGATGTGAAATCTAAATGATTATTTTTATGTCAAAAGTGGGCTTATTTGGGTACTTTGCACTTAATTAAAGGTCAAGTCCACCCCAGGAAAATACTGACTTGAATAAATAGATAAAAATCAAACTAGCATAGTGCTGAAAATTTCATCAAAATCGGATGTAAAATAAGAAAGTTATAACATTTTAAAGTTTGGCTTATTTTTCACAAAACAGTGATATGCACAACTAGGTGAGTCAGTCGATGATGTCCATCACTCACTATTTCTTTTGTTTTTTATTGTTTGAATTATACAATATTTCATTTTTTATAGATTTGACAATAGGGACCAACTTGACTGAACCATAGAGTATTTAATGATGCTAATTCCACATGTTCAGGGAGGAATTAGTCTTTGTATCACTTGACAATGAGGAGAAAATTAGAATATTTCATATAATAAAATACATAAGAAATAGTGAGTGGATGACGTCATCAGTCTCCTCATTTGCATACCAGCCAGGATGTGCATATAACTGTTTTGTGAAATTAAACGAAACTTTAAAATGTCATAACTTTCTTATTTTACATCCGATTTTGATGAAATTTTCAGTGTTATTATGCTTGTTGGATTTTTTTATTTTTATTCAAATCAACTTTTTGTTGGGGTGGACTTGTCCTTTAAGTGCTTTTAATTTTATTTTGAAAACTCAAACAGATAATATTTACTCTCCATGATTTAAGATTAAGAAGAAAAAAAAAGCCCTCAGTTCACTAAATTCTTACTATACTTAGTTTTCTTTTCATCTGGTACAATATCCATTCTGAATAAATAAATCCTGTTAGTAATTTTTTTCCTCGAACAATTTGGAAAAAAAATCAGTTCTTGCAGACTTATTCACACAGAAAATTGGTTTCAAAATAAGATTTGTCTTCAACAATTTACCTGTTGTTGTTTAGTTACAAGTTCTTTATGATTTAGCTCAGTGCTTTTTTCCATGATATTCATCAAGATTCCTGTCAAACATTCGGCTTGTTCTACTGTTAAACCTGTATTGTAAAGAGAATAGTATGCTCTGTAATATAAGTGCAAGATGAAGGAGCATGAACAGATATTCAATACTAATTTTTTGTGCGTTATCATGTAATGGTGCTTATTTTTACTTTTAACAAATACCAAATCAACAAAGGAAATTATGATGGGTATCAAATGTGTAGTAAAATGATCACTCATTGATCATCTTTACAAGAAGTAAAAAAGCTTGTAATAACCCACTTCCCCCTAAAAAGAAAGCTGCTCAGTAAATATCTAGATTACAATTTGACTGAAATTAATATTTCTAAGAACATTAAAAAAGATCCCTCAAAATCACCATTCAATGTTCTAAGAATGAATACACCTTTTGATATTTCTAAGTGTAAATAATAAAGATTGTTTCAAATTCATATGAAAGTTGTACTACACAGGTGCAACTAAAAATAAATCATGAATTCTCCTTAAGATTACAAACAATCTATTTTTACTTAAATCATGAAGTAGGCTCTTGTATTCAACTTTGATAACTTGCATTCACTTTACAACCATTCAACTAGATATTTGCCTTTTTCATCTTTCCCTTCTTAGCTTCTCAACCCTAAAATACTATAAGGACTCACTCATTTCAATAAGTCACGATATATTGAATTGTAAGAATGAAATTGAAAAATTAAATTGGCTTATTCTCTTGATATAATCAAAATGAAAAAAAATATATTTACTGCCCATCGTCATCAAGAAATCAAAAGCACTACTTACCACTCTTCTCCATAGCTTTGACTGCAGTGTGTGTATCAATGAAGATTCTGTCTGTTGTTGTTACACTTTGACACATGAGTCTTTTGTGTACAAGAGACCCTGTAAGGTGGAGTCAGATGTAAACCAGATAATCATTTTTATAGGAGGTAGATACTCTCTAATGCACAATGTTAAAAACATCACAGTTTAATATACCAACCTTCCATGGATGTGGGTGAAACAATCAGATTCATGAGCGACTATTATTTTGAAGAGTAAAAATTAAATAAATGCTTCTACCATTGTTATATCTGAAATAAGGTAGCACATGACACTTAAAAGTCTTTTCGAAGATTTATTAAATTACCAACAAGTGTATGTCACTATTCTTCCATATAATCACTTGACTATATGAAATGATGTTGATGATATAAAATAAAAATGTATTTTATTGGATAGATTTTGCAATATCCTGATGCCTAATCGAAATAAAATACATGTTGATATAGACTCTATCTGCATATTTTTGTTTTCTTTTTGACAGAGGAAATAAAACCTCTTCCCAAGGCAATCAACTGGCTAAAAATTGTTGCTTAAAGTTTGGTAAAATATAATTGACAGAATTCAATTTAGTTTTTGGCCAATGGATATGCTAAATCACCGTAAACTGAAACTGACTGTGCCAAATAAGCATTTATCCAATAGATAAAGAAAAATTAGCCCCCCAAAAATGAACAAAAAATAATACATGTATGTAAAATGAAAATAAAAATTAAATTCCAATACAATATCAGCCTTCCCAGAATAGTGTGTAAAGTAAATAGCTGAGCATGCGTAGACATAGGGTACCATTCAATCTGAAAAGTGAAAATGACTGGCCAAGGTTTATCTCAAGTCATGTCACACATCACCAAGAAATATATACCTATCAAAAGTACGGCAAGGTGACCCAAGTCTGCACAGTGCCCCTTGTCTGCATGCGTATCTGCGTGATTCTAATAAAATGAGATGTATACACAATGTCCACAAACTTTACACTTGAAATGTATAGACAGATATTCATTAAAAAATCTGAATTAAAAATGGTGGAAAAATATTGAATTTCAGGCATTTCATGTGACGGCCTTCATCAAAATCACTGAATCGTGAGTAAAGTGAATCAGTGTGGAGACATGGGGAAATATTTTTTTGTTCAATCTGAAATTCAGTGAAAATGAATGGTCAAGGTTTTTTCCAAGAAAATTATATAGTTCTCTCACAATTTTATGAGATTTTCTTCTTCAGGTTACATCTGCTTCCTTCAGCCAGTTCAGGGTTGAAGATTCTTGCAGATGGAATTTTGGCATACTTACTATAAGGAATTCTTATAAGTATGCCAAAAATCTCATAAAAAATATTCTTAGAATATAAGGAACATTATGGACTTAATAAAATTTGTTTGTTGGAATAAAGAGAGATTGCATTCATCATATTTAATCGTAAACTTAAAGTTTAGGTGCACATATACATGGGGCCCCCCTTCATATCAGTACTTTTTTTTAATGAGATACTTGGCACACTTAACGAGGAAGCTCACTCTGACGAAAAGTTTATTATTAAAACAGCAGAAAAAAATATCAGTGAAGGTTTGAGGAAAATCCATTGTTATCATTATTATTATTAGATTAGCCAAACCACGAAAACTTCACCTCTTCGGCAAGTTTTTCCCCCCCGTCGTCTCAAAAAATATATTTTTCCGTTTTTTTCATGAATTTTCGTTTGAAAATGTGTGCGGTACACTACACGCACACGAATGGGACACAATCCCTGGCTTCGTGGAGATTAAAAACACTTGAACAATTTTCACTTTCTAATTCTAGGAGCCTCCTGGGCCTGTTGCATGAAATGGTCTTTGGTAGAACCGCTATACGTAAGAACGAGATATCGCTCAACTGTTTCAGAAAGCCGATTTGGGCGATACAAAGAATGGTCCTTGGAAAGACACCTCCAGACATGTCCCTACGTAGGCATGATCTTCTTTGCACACCGCCCGCCACCGTCAGCATTGAGAGAATATGCGTTTACGGCAAGCCACACTGACATATTACCTTAAAACAATTTTGGGGGGTCATTCGAGTGCACTCTGAAGCATTTTATATGGGATGGCGCCAAGTTATTTTTTATATGGGGGTATAATTTCAGGTCGTCTTGCACGGCAAGACGACCCAAACAGTTGTCATTTTAACTTCTCCGGGGTCAATCTAGGCCCAAATAGTTTCTTTAAAATATGTTTTCTTTTAATTAGTCTCCCTCCTGTCTTTTCCCCACCCCTTTTCTGGTTTTTTTTCCAATTAAACTTGAAATATTGAAATGGGCGGCAATCTCTCTCATTAGATAAAAATAACATGAAAACAATTAAAAAAAAAGAAATTATGACTGGTAAAAAACGTGTTTATAACGTTCAGCAAAAAAAAAAAAAAAAAAAAACACGATACAAAACTAAGATGTTACTAAACATGCTAAATCATTTATTTATTTTTAGTTCTTTTCATAATGACAATTGTTTTGTTTTGCTGAGATTAATTGTAATCAATGAAAATTAATTAATGGATTTGTGCTAACTTGAGATGATGAATGAAAAAAAAAATCAGCAGTAACAAAATAGTTAATTGAATTTAATATATAGATTAGGCCTAATAGCTTACAATCTATCACAATCATTACAAATGAAGATAGGTTTGTTGTACCAATAAAAGAAAAGATTATGGAAAGTCCATACAAAGAGGCGCATTTCAAATCGGAGGGTAGGCCCTATCAGCCCCAAAGTCATGTTAAAGCAATAATGTAGTCTCGAATCCTTAACTTTGAAATGTTGAACATATATATTTTTTAAATATTCTTAAAGCTTATATTCTTAAATAAACTTCCCTAAAGTTATCAACTTTAAATATGACCAACGTTTATGATCGTTGTCATTTTTAGCATTGTTTCTGAAAATTCCATTGCGGATTGATTTCACACATTTTTCTATGTTTTATTATTGCAAAGCACTTCTTTAACCACTTGGACATTTTTGCAGCAATTTTCATATTTTGCTTGTCTTCGATTACTCATCATGCAAAGGTATGTTTATACTCTAAACACTCATATTTCTATTTCTTGCGTGATATCTGACAAATAAAATAAATAAATTAGATTTTTCACACGCAGCGTCTCATATTTTCCTTTTTAGTCTCAAACAATCAGACACATTGATTTTGTTTACTCCATTCAAACCCTATTTTTACCTCAACAAATAACATTTAACACATAGTTTGCAAAATTATCATTATAAATAAGTATTCTATAAAAAAATCAGAATATTTTACTAATACAATGTCGAAATTGCTTAGTTAATTCAATTTCTATGTCGGACAAGGGTCTCTTTCGTTGAAATATCAATGAAAGGTGTCTCTAAAAGGACACCGTGTTCTAAATAAGGGAAATAATGAAAATTTCGATTTATCCATTTTGTGAATCTTTAAAGTTTTTTCTCCCTTTTCCTCATAAAGTAAGCTTCATACATCAATTCTACAATCAGTAATAAATAAAACATTATTTGATCTCCATTTATTGAAATATATGATTTTATGAAAGGTCGTCATTCCGAAATAAAAGGGGGAGTGGGGTGGGGTGCAATGCACTCTTCGAAGTGTTTTGGGCAAGGAAACAACTTAAAAAAGTAAAAGATATCTTCAAATCAATTTTACTAGCTAAATTCAACGTGTTCTTCATGATTAAGGTCTACTTTCATTCGCATAACTATTTCAAAGTTCGATCTGCGCAAATCATTTTTCACTAACTTTTCTAAAGTAAGTGGTGCTCACTCAAGCGGAAATATTTTTAGACAGTTATATCATCATTTGCTTAATGTATCTGTACCAATGTTAAATTGTGGAAAAATCTTCAGGTTACTACAAATGTATAATTTTACAGGATTTTTTCTAAGTGTAAACTTTTTTTTGATACGCACTATATCTTAAATTCAATTAGCTATTTTGTTACTGCAGATTTTTTTTGTTTCATTCATCATCTCAGAAAAAAAAAAAATTGTAATTATGAAAATGACATAAAAATAAATAAATGATTTAGCATGTTTAGTAACATCTTACTTTTGTATCGTTTTTTTTTTTTTTGATGAACATAATAAACATGTTTTTTACCATTTATAATTTCTAAAAAAAAAATTGTTTTCATGTTGTCTATCTAATGAGCTGAGAGAGATTGCCATCCATTTCGATATTTCAAGTTTAATTGAAAAAAAAAATGGAAAAGGGGTGGGGAAAAGACAAGAGGGGGATTAAAAGAAAATATATTAATTTTTTTTTATTTTGGCCTAGATTACCCCGGAGAAGTTAAAATGACATCTGTTTTGGGTAGTCTTGCCGTGCAAGACTACCGGTACCTGAAATTATACCCCCATATACAAAAATGGCGCCATCCCAGATAAAATGTATTAAGAGTGCACTCGAATGACCCCCCCCCCAAAAAAAAAAATGTTTAAAGGTGATATGTCAGTGTGGCTTGCCGTAAACGCATATTCTCTCAATGCCGACAGTGGCGGGCGCGGTGTGCACAGAAGATCATGCCTACGTACAACGTAGGACATGTCTGCATGGAGTGGAGGTATACCAAAAGCTTCGGTGTTATGTTGGTTGTTCAGCTGAACTCCGTTGGCTTCACTCACCAAATACAGAGACCGAAGTTCTACTTCTAGTGCGATCTGTTCAGGGGACTCAATGGCCATATGTTTATGTACTAAGTTCGGATAAAACAGGGAAGTAAAGTTGCACGACAGCCGAGGTAAGTCACTGTTTTGTTCCTTTTAACTTGATTTTTCCCCGTTTTTTGGCAATTAATGCCAAGACTGTACTCACCCTGTAGATCGTAGAGGGAATATTAATTTGCATTTCTGTAGCGTTAATTTTACAAAGGTCTGGAGGTGTCTTTCCAAGGACCATTCTTTGTATCGCCCAAATGGGCTTTGTGAAACAGTTGAGCGATATCTCGTTCTTACGTAGAACGGTATACCCAGTTGTTGTGTGTCCGGACAGGTTGTGTGTCCGGACGATCAGCTTTAGAAAGTCTTTTGGAAAAATTTAATACAAGCGAAATTTCATAAATGTTTAGTAAAAAATGTAAGGAAATATTATTATTATATACCTAGAGAACAAAATAGAAGATGATTAATACAAGTACAACTATTGAATTCATATTTTTAGTGTAATCCAAAGACAAAAAAGAAGGCTTCAAAAATATAAAGTGTCCGGACACCCGACCCCCCATCCTACTACGAAAGACCCTTTCATGCAACAGGCCCCAGGCCCCTGGCTACCCCCCCCCCCTTCATGAGCACAAACACAAGCATACAGAAAAAATCACACATGGGACTGAAGTAGATTTTTACGGTATTTTCTTGGACGTTGTAAACGGTCTAAATTTTGACCAAATCGACTCACCAGACAAATTTAAGATAGGAATTTGACTTCCAGATGTTTCAGAGATATACTTCGATATGAACCTTCTGTCTGTGACTTTCAGACTCATGTCAAATAATTTTTTTACCATTGACAATTTAGGGATGGGAGCTGCCATTTTGAATATCCCATAAGCCATTGCAAGGATTTTTCTTCTCGCACGTGACCTTTGTGTTTCAAAAGAAGAAGCATGATTGGCCAATTGTCGCTGACTCCTCGTAAAGCTAACTTGTTATTGGATAAAACACGATTGCAGCCATTTTTAAATAACAATTGTGCATAATCAACTTCCGCATTTATCGCGATCGCATCGCACACACAAAGCCTAATCAGCAGTCAGCTCAGCCTAGTTCAGTCAGACATTACCAGACACGGAACAGTGAAATATAATTATCTCAAATGGCGTCCCAGAATTTAGACCCTGCTTTAGCTATTGCTGCACAAAGGAGAAAAGACAAATCTTGTAATTCACCTAGCAAAAAAGATGGGCATTCCGTCAGTCTACGGTAAGTGAACTTAGTTACGGTACTTAGTCAGTGAAGAAGCCTTGCTTTGGTTTGGGCTTGGCTGGGCTGGGCCTGCCGCTGGCGGTGGGGTTTGGACTGGTGCACTCAAGAGTTCATTACCGTACATGCCGCCGTGCACGTGAAAATCAAGGCACGACGGATGCAACTCTCTAAAATAAATATCATATTTATGAGCTGATCCTTCCACTTTTTTGGAGATTCCTCATTCCTGGACTCTGGAGTCCAGATAAAACACTTCCATGCGATTGCACGAAATTATTTCTTCGAAATCTAAAATCTAATCAAATTGTTCCATTTTTCAGAAGAGACGTTTATTAGTCAGTTGTTGGCCTAACTTCATGAACTTAAGTTAGGCAGCAAGCCGCCAGCATTAAAAAAGCTTATTTTATTGATTGGATTGGTTGATGATAAAATATTGGGCGTGTCGATCATTAAAAATAAAATTAGGGTGTCTGAAGCCACACTGCACTGAAAAGTGTCAGCATAAGACAGGCTGATTTAGGGGAAAATATGGCACATTTTTTTGGGGAAGTTCAGGCTACTAGAAAAATGTGATCTGAATTGATTATTAACTTGTGTTTGGCATATATGGAAAGAGAAAATTCAGGGGCTTCTTTTGACAGTAAGGACAAGTTTATATGATCATTTTAAATAAGGATTTAGAGATAAATTGCAAACCCTTATTTTTGTGTGTGTTGAGATTGCCATTGCCATTTCCCCATGCGTTTTCTGTGGGAAAATGAAATTTCTGATTTGCACAATTTTTTCACTTTGTCACAATTTTTCCTTGTGATCTGGTTTCCAAATCTTTATAAAAATCATACCATCAGAAAGAGCATAAAAAATCCTATTGGACTCTTTATGGACAAGTTTTTGGCATTAATAATAAATTTATAACAGCTCTCGGAAGCTAAAAATTTGGATTTGTGTGTGTCCATTTCTTAACTACACAGTCTATGGCAGAGAAATGCTGAAAATTGACCTAATTTCATTCTTCTTTTTTGCAGCCAATAATCAGATTTTTTTCAAAAATGTTACATTTCTGTCAGTCTGAAGGTAATTTCTCTTCAAATTCACAAAGAAAATGTGATATTTTCTTGAAATAAGAAGAATAATATTTTTCTCCAGACACCCTAATAAAATGGGGGACGTCCTTACAGAGATAAGACAATTTTCAGAATACCGATTTGAGACAATTTTAGCGAGCTGTTATCTTGCTGAGTTACAAGAAAAGTTACAATACAAGAATATTTAAGACAATTTTCAGAATACCACCCAGTCAGTCCGCAAATGAGCAAATGAGCAAGATTTATCCAAGTCCTCTCGTGGCTGAATTCATGTCCCTGCAAAATCTCGTGAATTGTGAGACTTTCTTTCTCAAACTCAAATTTAACCACTTTCTTCTTGAGTAATATTGATTATTTTTGTACCATGGGCAAGAGTAAATGTTACTCTTTCATATTGGTCATTTCTTTTTAATGAAATATTTTGATAAATAAGTGAATTTTTTACCTGAAAAGATGCATCAAACAGAATTTTCTTCCTCTGTTTTCACTTGCCAATTGTGCAACATTTTTTGTGATTTAGGCACCAACATTATTTATATCATCAGAAAGCTCAAAATCTATACTTTCTTACAATGTCACTCTCGATATGTGGCATCTTTTAGATGGGTCAGCAGCCAGCTTTTTCCATCAAGATGCAAGACGAGATTTCTGAAATTTCTGAGTAACATAAAATCCAGAGTTCTGATTGGCTGAATACTGTTTTCAAAACAAACAGGCGCGGGTAATTTGAAGAGATTACCACATGGTGAGTGTGACTGTGCAGAGGCCCAGTGTGGGGAACATTGGAATTTGCGTGGGTGTGTGGTCTCTATGACCAATCAGAGCGCAGTATTCTTGTTTTTGAGCTGCAAAATGTACTTGGCCTATGAAAAGCTGGCTGCTGACCCATCTAAAATACATCTTCTTATAAAAATTATATCATATTAAACCTTAGATCTTCAGCTTTATCATGATCTAAAAATCATTTGTGCCCAAACAGAAATTAAGTGTGAAAACAACATCTTTTGTTGCATGAAAAAAAATATTTTGTTTCATGTTTTAGATCAAAAGTTTTTCCTATAGTACAACATTCTTTTAAAAATACAAACACATGACCTGAAAGAATGATTCTTCTTCTTTACAACAATACCAAAAACATGAAATTTGGTCAATATTTAGAGCAGCAATGGCCGAATAAAAAGAGGTGTTTTGGTTCGCACCAAGCTCATTAACTATGCAAAAACCCTCTAGTCATGAATATCACTTGGATAAAAGAAGCTACTTTTTCAGGGCTTGCGGACTGACTGCACCCCTGGACATTTGGACTTAGACTTCTAGAGAATTATATTTCTCTTGATTATTCAATAGGCCTAGATCTCTAGATAACGTTCAATCTACTTTGCTTGTGCAAATTGTCCACACAGATTCAAATCATTGCTACTGCATATTTGCAGAGGTCAAGTTGACTTTGTAATTAATGATTTTATTCATGAATCTGTTTTTAGTGTTATTTATTTTCCTTATTTCATTATAGATTGCAAAAAGAACTGCGGACCCTCATGTTGGTGAGTAGCGCTCTAAAAAATATTTTGGTTATGTCAGCTAGAAGATTATCCCCATTTCAGGAGATGTTTAGCATGTTTATGATATTTCATGGAAGTTCTTAAGTTTGAGGTAGTAAATAATTTGGTTTGTAGAAGAGCTCTCTTCTTATTTTAACCCCAACAAATTATGAATCTTTAAATTATGTCCTCCTCCCTCTCCTTACCTGATTTGAGAACTGTTATTAAAATTGTCAGTGTACACCTGGGAAATAGAAAAAAAATACACAGGGCTTGGGCTAATTTTGCCCCCGAAATGCTCAATAGAGCAATTACCACCAAAGTGTTTGTTTGTATGAATAAAAAGTACCAAATAGCTCTGGAAGGAAAAATGTAATTGCTAAGAAATTAGCAAAATAAGCACGGAATTCCATCTCGGGTATTTTTTGAAGCATTATTAATACACTGTGTCACTGTCCCACATGCTTTTCTGTGTAAATGATCATCAGAATTATCGATTTTGAGCCAAGATTTCATGATTTTACAAAGATTAAGTTTACATCTACCAGATCTGTATCATATACTATTTTGACAATTAAGCTTGATTTAAAAAGTTTCTCGCAAAATAATTGTTTGCTTCTTTTCCAATGTTGCAGATTTAGGCAATAAATTGGGAAATGTAGCCCCAGAAAATTTTTGGCTGGTGTACACTCTAATTATCTTAGTTCTTTTTCTTTACCTGATGGTGATATCACCAAGACACTATCAGCATACATGTTACATGAACAAGATTGATAGCTTCGGTCTCTTTTTTTTTTCCACTGCACTCTTTCTTGCTTCCCTCACCGTCATAGGTGTAGAAGGAGAAACCCAAAAATAAAAAAAAGCCAAAAAAAAATACACCAAAGAAATTAATTTCAGCTGTATCATCTTCAAGACCTTTACAGAAGACTTTCAACTTCTACCAAATTTTGCTACATTTGGCAATAAATTAGTTTCCTAAGCTCTCATGACTCAACTTATTTTATTTGTTATTCAATTTTGTTGCTTAATAACTGTGTATTCCTCAAATAATTTTCTATTTCATGTGGTAAAAGTAAAGTTATTTGGAAAATCATTCTTGTGTTAACTGATAACTAGTGAAGGCATTTTGTAAATTAAGCCTATTATGTGAAGATGATTTGTCATTTTGTGTTTCTCTCTCTTTTTTTTGTTGTCAAAAGACTTGTATGGGGAAAGGAATTACAGCGTTTCCAGATGGTGATAACATATTCAGATGGATTGGAACTGTAGATGGACCTGTTGGATCGGTAAGGTCATTCATAGAGAGGCATGGACAAACCCATCGCAACCTTTACTTCATCAACTTTCTTTAGGAAATGTAAAGTGTGAAAGTTAGAAAAATCAGATGCATTTTTAGAAAATTGTTCATACATGAATTTGCCTGCATACTGCATAGGAATGGTACTGAGAACAATAATAGGGACAGTGATTTTCCGTTTCAAAAAATTGCCTTTTCCGTTTCAGAAAATCTCAAATTCCGTTTCAGCATGTCAGAAAACGGAAATTCCGTTTCCCCATAGACTTTGTACACACGGAAAATTGACAATTCCGTTTACACATTGAATAGCAAAATCACAACACGCACACTCGACTCGCACTGGTCAAAATTTGTATCTGCTACTGTACCAACAACACAATAAAATCCGTTCTAATCGGATCTATGCGGGTGCATAAAATATTTTTACACACCCATTTTGCATGCATACATCCTCACCTTTCATATTATTAGCATTATTTCACAGTGAAATGATATTTCATCGATAATTTTGGGGGTTTTTGGACATCGTTATCATCAATCAACGGCTCTTGCCAATCCGCCATCTTGGATTTTAAGACCACGATATCGTGCTGTTACATCTTCAAACGTAGAGGGCAGCAACACACGACCGTGTAAGGAGTTGAACGATATGTGTGCATGTGAAGCCCAACACCCGGCCGGCCGGGTACGGGTACGGTGCGGGATACAATCGAGTGTGCTGATGTCAAGTGCAGTCACGATGTGTGAATTGTCATGATAGTAGCAAAGTGAGATCGTGTTTTCTGGGTTTTTTGGGCCATTTAATATTCTCATTTTGTTGTGATTTTGGAGTAATTTCTGTTGCTATTCTGTGTATTTTGAGGGAAAAATACGTTTTCCATGATTTTCCGTTTGAAATGCCACTTTCCGTTTCAAAAGGCCCTTTCCGTGAATTCCGTCCGTTTTCCGCGATCGCGGAAAATCACTGTCCCTACAATAACCTTGGGTAAGAATGTTGTTAAATGGGAAAGAGTTTGATGAAGGATAAGCGTGTTATAGACTTAACTTTAGGGTTTGTGGCATACTTTGAATTTGTTTTTAAAAGTCAAGTGGTGTATGACTTTATAAACAACCTATTGGGGTGTATATGAAAAATATATATATATGAGTGTAGAGGATTCTTGGTGACTTGGTCCATGATGCAGTGTAGTATTTTTGATCTTGTTTGAATAATTAATTAAATTGAATTTGAACAGAAGAAGATATGCATGTAATCCCTAGTGGATCAAGAAACCATCTTGTCTTGTCATATTACAGTTGTAAGTAAAATTACAAATAAGAACAACTTCATTGTATATACATGTATATATATATATGCAGAAGTCGACCCCTCGGTTAAGTTTGAAGGAGCTGAACTTATCCTTGGCTATTTGCTGACTTACTGATATTTAAGAGCCTATTTGATTGGCTCGACCATTAAATGAAAAGGCAGGAAGTTATGGGTGTAAGCCTCTTTCACATACTTCCTCTTTGTTCATTGTAAAAACATTTATTCGGGGGGGGGGGGGGAGTTGGACATTCTTTCTAGACTCTGCTATGCACAACCAACATTTCCAGCGGTTCTTTGGGAGCTTTTCATTTTGGAAGTTTATTACCAGACCTTCCTATTCTCTATCACCGACTTTCCTCATAGGCATAACCCATGTTGTATACATACTTTGTCCTGATTCATGGATACAATACAAAATCATTATATCATATCTTTTAAAAGTATATTCCAGCTTTTTAACTGTATACCCTACTGAATTTATTTATTCATATTTTGGTTGACTTTGCTCTAATGTGTACAATTCAGTTTACACAGAGAAAGACGAACATAAATAATCAGGCTTTGCACCTTTGCATCTTCTCTCTCTGTCTCTCTCTCTTGCTTTTATTAAAGCAGTCTGATTTTCACCTATTACAATAAACCTCCTCTCTTGTTTTTTTTTCTATGACCAGGTTTATGAATCTCTAAAGTTCAAGCTTTCTCTAGAGTTCCCATCACGTTACCCATATGTTGCTCCAACAGTCAAATTTGTTACCCCAATATTTCATCCAAACGTCGACCAAGATGGCAATATATGTTTAGACATCCTAAAAGAAAAGTGGTCAGCGTTGTATGAAGTCAGCTCACTTCTAATGTCATTGCAAATCTTATTAGCAGGTGAGTATTGGAATCACAAACATATTCAACAGTATACTACCTTATTTCTTTTCAATTCTAGTAATTGAAAAATAAATAGGTTGTTATGTGTCTGGGGGGTGTAAAGATGGGCAATCCATTATAATATGTTACTGCATATACCAAACACAAGTAGTTATTTATTTTACAACTATTATTTCAATGTCAAATCTTTGACAGAAATTATTTTTTTTTTATGTAAAAATAAAATTGAGACCTATTATTTTTGTGAAATACACAAAATTTTCTAATGTAAATTCACAGTAACTACGCCCTATTTCTAACATCACTCGTTCAATTTATATAGTTAATAATGCAATTTTCCTAAACATGGTGTACTACTTTTATATATCTCAAACAAGTAAAATTTATAACTATTTAAAGTATTTATCAATTTTCCCTTTTGTTCCTCCCCTTATAGAACCAAATAATGACAGCCCTCTCAATGTTCAAGCTGCGGAACTGTGGTCAAACCAAGCTGCATACAAGAAGACAGTACTAGAGAAATATCATAAAGCGACATCAAAATGAATGTGTGGGACATTGTGATTTCTTTATGTGACAGATTATATTTATTACAGACTATAACCAGTAATGGCCAACTGTAGAAATGTACATAATGTAGATAAAATGAACGAAATCATCTTCCACTGAATAAAAAAAAAACCTAATAGGCAATGATGTACAAAAACATGAGTGACAATTAACAAATGAGATAAAATATCCTCTTTTACTTAGAGATGGATGGTTTATTGCATTTGTCATGATTGTGATTGCTGCAATTTCTGTGAGAATGTTGAACCTTTGTTTATAACTAGTGTAGTCCTATTTTCAATAGCTTCAGAAATAGAATGTGTACGTATTTCATGTGTATCAATTATTGATTCGGAAAACACTGAAATAGACATATTTTTAAGGAACTTACCATTTCATTTAGATATAAATATTTGAAAAATCAACATTCTAAACAGTAATATTTTTCATGTTAGTGACAAGGAATCTTGACTGTTCTGGATTTGTGAAAAGTGTCAGAGAAAAGGCTTGGAACTTGGAATTATTTTCCCGAATAGGTGGAATACTAGTATTATCAGGGTTCATACTGATCAATTTTCTGGAAATTCATGAAAAATCAGTGATCCAAGTATTCTCTTGCTTCATGGCTTTCAAATAAACATTGGAACTCTTTATATCATTTCAGTGCGTCATGGAGGACTGGAAGTTTTCTGCTCTAGAATGTCATATAGAATACATTTATTTTCATGAATTGTTCTACGTCTAGGTTTCAATAAACTACTCCATGACAGTACTTTTATGTTTTCATCAAAACGTACAAATTTGAAAGAAGCAAGGCATTGATTTAACTTCTTTACACATAACCAAACTTGATTTTGCCATTGTTTCTATTTCAAGTTAATTTTCAACCATGTCAAAGTGCTCAAAATGCAATTATACCTTTTGTGCCATCATCATTTGTTATTGTTCACTCAAAGGCATATAGGATAACTTTACAAAGGTCTTATTTAAAGTTAATATTGTTCATATGGACTAGAAAAACACCCAGGATGAAAAAAAATCAAATATGTGTAAACACTTTCAAGATATCTGACTGAAAAATCATCATTTACTAAATCTGTGGAGATTAGTTAAACGTGATAGTGTATGGGATGAAATTAAGAGGGTGTTCCCAAACAATTTATATCTCACATTTTATGATTTTTTTTTTCTGGGCTTCATTTTTATAACATATCACTGACACTTGAAAAATGGGACCTTGCAGCTCTGATTTTTAAAAATCAAACCAATGTTTACCTATGCCTCTAAGATGATGTATTTTGTACTTTTTTCCATATCATTGTGCTCTAAATGTACACAGTTTGTTTCCATTGTCAGTTTCATACAATGCATTCAACTCAAAACAGAATGTCTTTTCTTTTCAATGTTGAATAATCATGAAGAGTGAAATCATGCATTTAAGAATGAAATGATTTTATTTTGCATTAACCAATAATTCAATGAAAAATGCCTGTAATGCCTGGTTTCTTTTTCGGGAGGAGGGGGGGGGGGGGGTAAGGTAGTTGATTTAAGAAATATATATCATTCGTATTTTTTTTAATGACATGAACATATCGTTGAATCACATAAGTCGCGAGATTTGTGTTTCAGCTTTAATGCCATGCCAGAGGTCTATCTGTGCCTGCATTATTTTGTATCCAGTGTCCATTCCAGTTGGGCTGGAACAATTTGAGGACCATTTCATAAATAATTGTCAGCACACACAAAAAAATACATTCTCTGTCTGTTGCCATAGAAACAATCAGAGGCCAGTGATTCTCAGCCAATCAATGACGTCTAATTTAGTCATCGCCGACAGTTGTCGGTGGACAAATGTTACACCCCCTGATCAGAAGTATACTGGTTGGATGGACGATTGTGTGTTAACAATGGTCCATCCCAGGGACCTGTTGCATGAAGAGATGCTATCAAATGCAACTCCAATAATTGAACACAATTTGATAATAAATTAATCATAAACACACATTTATGACTTGTAAGGTGTGTTTTATTGCAACTCTTCCTGCAAGATATTAATACCAAAAAAAAAACATTTAGCAATGTGTCCATCTTTTTATTGCAAGTTAATTGTCACAACTTTTATGAAACAATGGTCCCGATGTGTGGTTGATACACATGTGTTGTAATTTAGTTTCACATGGCTTCAATTTATTTGTAATAATTTCTCGAGAACCTAACAGAATTCTGCATCATTTTCAATCTTAGACTCAGAGGCTAAATTTGAAATATCGCAGAGATAATTTTTCCTTTCATATATAAAAATATGTTTTACCCCAATTTAATGAGAGCACTGTATTTGAAAAAAAGTGTATGGATATTTTTTTAAATCATATTTTTTAACCAACTATGGTGTAATCTTGTTTCAATTTCTATTTTAAGTGAATCTTAGTCGCATACAACTTCCACACAATTATATGTTACGTGGTGTTTGAACTCATTTCTCACTCGTATACAACCACTCGAACCAGTGATTTATTACAATATCTTGCAATGCTGCCGATAATTTGATCATTCATCTTAAAGTTGGCTGTATGCCATGGGGAATATATTTCACTTGTCCATGGTAAACAACTGAATATGTGTGTGTGAGTGTCATTTTATAATGTTTTTCTATGTATGAGTAAAATAAATATGTTTAAATTGAAATTTAGAATCTTCTGTTTATTTTCTTGTAGCTTGTAGTAGGAAGAAGCTCCTTGGTAGTAGCGTCTCATGTTGTGATCAGTGTTTTCAATGAAAGGCCTGCTACTAGCTACCAATTCCTTGTATCTGATTGGCCAACTGCAAATCTGCTTGTTAAAAGCACTGATGAAATTGCTTCGTGAAACACACTCCAGCTGCATTCAGTTTAGAGGATTATGCAAGTACATCCATTGTACTCTGTATTGCACAATAAAAATAAAAAAATTATGGAGGTGAATCTGCAGAAGTCGTATCTCTTTGAATTGGGTGAATTTTGACTAAGAGGCAAATAACGCACAATATTCTATAATCTGGATCCTGTTCCTTAAATGCTTGTTATAATTACAAATGCACAGTTCCTATAACAAGTTTACTATCACCCAATTCATAAAACAGTTCGTAAGACTGAGCAAACAGATGCTGTAGGGTATAATTTCAGTGTACAAGGGGGGGGGGGCTCATCCCAAAAATCTTGTGCCTATATCACACAGCCTATCCCCATATAAATTTAAGTGTAATACACAACCTCACGTTGAGTCAAGGAAATTTCACAAATAGCTGATCTTTGAACTTGGTACCTCTAAAATTCACTTTAACTAGCATTTGAGTGAAAAATCTTAAATTTGTAAACATTTGATGAGAATGATAGAAAGTCACTCCCATTTACATCTCCAAAACTGAAAATTTGGGGTATTCCATGTGGAAGGGCAATGAAGTTGGGTGTAAGGTTGTTAACCAATGATTAAAGGGATGAAAATATTTAAATCTTAATATATAGAGTAGCATTCACTGAGCAAAATGCCGAAAATTTCATCAAAATCGGATAACAAATAATAAAGCTATTGAAGTTTAAAGCTTAGCAATATTTTGTGAAAACAGTCGTCATGAATATTCATTAGGTGGGCTGATGATGTCACATCCCCACTTCCCGTTTTCTTATGTTATTGCATAAAATCATAGTTTTTTCATTATTTCATACTTGTGTGAAAAATATGTCTCCTAATAATGAAATAAGTTGCAGCAATAAATATCTAATGCACTAAATCAGTTGTCAATCCAATTTTTCTAGTTCTTGGAGGAAAAAATTTGAATAAACCTAATTTCATTTAATAAAATACAAAAGAATAAGTGGGGACGTGACATCATCAGCCCACCTAATGAATATGAGGACTGTTTTCACAAAATATTGCTAAACTTTAAAATTCAATAACTTTGTTATTTGATTTTGATGAAATTTTCGGCATTTTGCTCAGTGAATTCTACTCTATTTATTGAGCTATAAATACTTTCAGCCCAGACCATCCCTTTAATCATTGCTATGAGAATACCAACATCTTTGTATCTCTACATGTACCACTGGTTTCTCTTTTATCTTGACACTTTCCTTAAAAGGGAAAGTTCACCCTGAAGAAAAGTTTGTTGTAAAAATAGCAGAAAAAATAATAAAAAAATATTGGTGAAGGTTTGAGGAAAATCCATTAAAGATTAAGTTATTAGAACTTTTAATTTTGGATTTGTTACGAGCAGCTGCTCCATATATTGTGTAATATAAAATGCATAAATTTCAAGGTTTTAATGGTTTGTGATGGAATGATTTGTCTGTTGATATAATGAAGGTACAGTTATAACCATTTTCAATTTTCTGAGAAAAGGACTTTTCATTGATTTTTTTACCATCTGATCAAACATACGAAAGCTGCTCGCATACGACATCACAAATCAAATAATTAAAATTCTAAGAACTTTTTTACTCTTCAATGGATTTTCTCAAACCTTTGGTAACATTTTCAATTATTTTTGTCTATTTTTACAATCAACTTTTTGTCAGGGTGAACTTTCCCTTTAATCACTAACCTATCCTCTTTCTATCTTTCCTTCTTCAGTATCTCTCTTTATTCATGTACCCACTATTCCTTTCTCTTTTTCTACTTTTCTTGCCTTCCTACTTGCCCGCTTCTTATCTTTCATTTCTCTTTTGTTTCTTTTAACCATCTCCCCATCAATACCTAAAAAGCAACATAATTTAGCTTTCAATATACATCACTGTCCTATCATTTGGAAAGAGCAGAAACAAACACCTTTTTGAAACTCAGAAGTAAACATTGAAAACCTGTGAAAGAATAGGTGCCCTTTTCCACAATATCCGTAAGCTTTCATGAAACTGGACCCTGATGAATCACAATGTCATGAAATCATAAATTGAAAACTTATACACATTGGCATATAACACAAGCTCAACAAAAGTATGACGCATGACACATTATATTCAAGTCATAAACATTTGTCACTTTTATTATTTTTTTTTTCATCTTTACTCCAATTTCAATTTTTCGTAAGTTTTTTTCTCCCCTTGAACAACTCCTGTACATGAACATGCACGTAAATTAAAAAGTAATAAAATAAGAGAACCACACATTTCAATGTCAAATTTCATGAGAACGAGGTACTGACGAACCAAATTCATGTAACACTAAGCTCATAAACAGCAATATATATATATTAAATTATAGAAAATCTGCAAATTACTGAAGGAGAAATAGTTCTAGCCATGTACAATCTAACTTGTTATGATTCAGTCTCAACGAGGTATGTTTTTTCTGTTTTATGTGAGCAATGTCCCTGTCAAATGATGGCGCATCAAACTACAGATACATATCCATTACTAGTTTGGATAGGACTCCTCAGGTTCTGTAGTCTACTGTGGTCGTATGATGGTCCATGTTTACAGCATTTAGTCTCAAACATAGTTGGTGTTACTGCCCAAATCTGCAACATTGGAAAAGCTTTAACCCTAAATAGACTGGGCTATTTCGATGCCTAAGAAGACTGATTCAGCCCCCCTTATGATCTCGGCCGTCGATCGCGACGAAAATTGGCATGCGCGTTACACATGGCATAATCTACAAAACTACAAGATCAAATTCTGCGAAAAATCTTATTGCAAATTAATTATGCTAATTTATGCATAAAATCAAGTTTGCTCTAATTAACTAAATAATGCCTCTAAAATGCTAATTCTTGGCACACGGACACTTCATATGAATGTGATCAAATGTACTTTTAAAAAATTTCAAAATCGTATTTTTTTTCTTATGTATTTTATTGTTTTCTTATGTATTTCTTTGTTTTTCGACTTTCTCTTTTTTATTGTTTTTTCAATGGAAATTGTCACAGACTTTATTTTGACCAGAAATAAGATGGAATGAATCGATTTCAATCTGTAAAAGGAAAAATAATAATACAATTATGAATTATGGCTAAAAACGCTATTTGCATTGGATTTGTACACAAATTCACGTTTTTTTAGCAAATTTGAGTCTGTATGCACTCACGAAATGTTGCGTAATTTCAGAACCGTGTGCCTGGGGGTCGCAATTTAGGTCTCAAAAGTTGCGCGACTTCAAAGTAAAAAGTCAGTGAGCGACGCGGTCAAAAAATTTCATGCGGCAGATTTATCACGAAAAATGTCGAGGGGGGCTGAATCAGCCCCCCCAGTCTTCTTAGGGTTAACGTTGCAATGAAAGAGAATTTTCCGGGCTCCCTTTTTTTTTTCGTTTCCAGGGCTCTCTTTAGCATATCATGGGCAATAAATTGTCCCTAGCCCCCATGTAATTTAATCCCTGAGGAAGGGAATATTACCTTTCCAAAGTATCTGACCACCAAAATGATTTGCAATTATCTGTAAAAGTTAAGTGTCAACCAAAAAAGATAATCCATCAATTAGGGGATAATCACAAAAATGAAGATGAAAAATTGTCATTTTATTTCAGTAAAATTGAATTAAACATCCCGCTAACAATAATCATATCATTCGCAAGAATCATGTAGATAGTACATAATGAAATAAAATGAAACATAATAATAACAATCATGCAATACGATATTTGAAGGGAAAGTGGACAGGGAAAAAATAAGGACAAGTTATGAGCTAAGTGTTACATAAAATATATCTCTCTCCAAATGAATCAAATGATTCTATACTTTGTCGACTCATACTCTCTGCTTTATCTACACACAAAAATCAAGTCATATAATAAATACAACTATTTTCATTTCACTATATTTTCATCATGGGTGCATACAGAAAAATAAGAAAACTCATTTGGTTTGCTATAAAACCCTGACTTAGAGAAACTAAGAAATCAGATTTCAAGTGATAGTGAATAGTAATAATAATTATAATAATATAACAATACATATTTTTTTATAATAGTTTTCACTTCAATGTAGCATCACAAGTGGTTGCATGAATTTTTTTTTCATAATTTCATCACTTTCAAACATGAATCTATACAAGAAATTGAGAAAAATACTGCTCTATAACACATGATAATGTGGCCATCCCCACATACACACACTTCTTCAATGTACAGAACCTTGCAAACACATTACACTCCAGATTTCAACAATATGCCGAGTATTCTGTGCATTCTAAAAGACGGGACAGATGAAAGAAGGCAATCTGAGAAGAGAGCACATGAAGTTCTAGTAAAAGGTTTATCTCCATTTTGCGTAATAGTTGGATTTCATGTGAAGAGATGTCATGGTCTGGTGGATTACGTCTTGAACTCTGGACAGGGTTCCCACAGAAATTTGAAAACAGAATTCCATGACTTTTCCATGACTACATTGCTGCTTTCCATGACTTCCTTTCTGGCACGGTTTCCAAAATCAGACACGTTATGATGGCCTCCACCTCCCCTCACGGCCATCCGTTCCACCCACTATCTTACTCATGACATGTACATCTATTATCATTAGTATATGGGTTGTTTCTGACCAGGGCTCCGTAACACAAAGATTGGCGATCAATCGCTAAATGAACTGACCAATCAAGATCAAGTTTACACACGCATTTGGCGCAAAATACTGACCAGGAACCAATCAGAAATGTTCTTTCATAATTGCTATTTATCGCTAAGCTTTGTGTTACGGGGCCCAGGGTACCATTTTCGTTTCACCAACACCCAAAATTCAAAAGTATCTTGAACACAATTCCATGACACGATTCAAAATTCTGACTTTTCCCTAACTTTCCATGACCACAAATTTTTCCAGGATGACTGTGGGAACCCTGCTGGATCACAGGGGTCTTGGTTCAAGTCTGTGGTGGAAATCTCCTTTGGAAAAACATAAATCTCCATGTAACAACCCTCCTAAAAATGTTTTTAATGGGTGCATTATAAATACAAACTCCTGAAATGCTGCAAGCACCAACAACTGATCATCATAGGGATCATTGTTGCTCTAAAACTTTTTGAGTACCACTAAACTTGAGCATGACTCATTATGTGAGCAGTCACAATGCAATTGCACTTCATGCTTGTCTGTCAGGGTCAATGAAACTTGCTACTATGAATCAGCACGTACATAACTGGTTTTCTACTACAGTTGACAATGATGCACCTTTGCAAATCATGCTGCAAGTTGCCGTGTTACCATTTTACAGTTCTATCCAGCAATTTAAGGAACATGATAGAAGCAGTCATACATGGAATATCATCTCGCTCATAAACAGTTAGCATATGCCACCTTTACAAGCAATGACGCATGGTACAAATTGGGCTCACAATGTAGTGAGTCTAGGTAGCAGCTATCCAACGTTTCTAGCTGCTTCCAAGTGTGCAAGAAAAATTGCAATAAGAATGGACTCAAGCATGGAAAATTGTGCTTGCTTGTGGGTCGTTTAAAAATCAAAACAAGCAACCAGCACAGGCCCATGCACACATAAGCCCAAATCCACAAAGGAGGTTCCAATTGTACCATGGTACAGAATAAATGCACGCCCTCCATAAAAGGCGCATTATAATTCATGCTTGAAAGTGTGATCATTCAAGAAATCTGAATCACCCATGGTTTTGTACGATGATATAATGGAAACCACCTTTGTGAAATCAGGGCCCCGTCTTACAAAGAGGTACAATTAATCCGATCAACCTCAAGTATATGGAAATCCATCAATGTCATAATTTTTTCTTCAGGAAATTCGCTCGATGTCCTTTGAAAACAGAAGCATACTGAATTGTCCAGAAAAACAGTGAATGTATGAATATACATCATTTCTAGAAAATATTTTGAACAAACATGTATTTTAGATGTTGACATTGCTGGCTTTCCATAGTTGCGATTGATCAGATCAATCGCAACTCTTCGTAAGACGGGGCCCAGGCCATGGTGAACATGTTTAATCACAGTTTTTTATGTAGGGCCTCTAAAGTCTGTGTTCTAGAAATACAAAGCAACACACAAACTAACGTAAGGATGTGACATTAGCATGGGTGTTGGTTATTTCGCACTATGAACATCATTTCTCTCCAGATACTTCTGATTATTCTATTCAATTTGTACTTACAGATGGGTGTTTCAGAAAATCAATCATGATGCAATATTGTTGAGACATTGAATTAAGAAACAAGAAATAAATATGGTTCCTGTACAGCATAATTTCAATTTTCCTGATATAAATAAAATAAATTCCCTGATTGCAATGGAATATCCAATAAAGATATAATATAAAAGAGAGAAAAAAAAATGAACCCCTGACTCTAGACATAATCCTACGCAAATAATGCCTACATAAAATATGACTAAAAAAATAAATGATACAAAAAAAATAACAAGGAGTTTTAGTAAAACTGAACATCACATGTCTAGAGGATAAGTATTAAGTCAAATTTCGTGATTTTAGTCATGATCATTTTATAGGTAAATTGTACACAGGCTTTCAATCAACTGAACTTGGTATGATGGCTAATTTGGTTCCAGTCATTAATTAATTTTATGGCATGGCTAATACAATAAAGAGTCCTTTAATCTAGGGGAAATGTCCTGAAACGGGGCTTATGAAAAGATTACTGAGACAACACAATCAAACACAGAGAATAATAGCAATACAAATGTCATGATGGGCAGGAGAGTAAAAAAGCACAGTATTTGAGTAATAGTTTTCACATGACGATACATGTACATTGTATCACTTTACACAGCAACCTTCCCCAGTATTCTCCTCACAAAGTCTGTCAACCTAGTCTTTTTACCAGACTCACCGGTTTCTCATCGATTGTTTTCGTCTCTCATGATAGAATATATGCAATGACTAATTAGACAATTTCCACTTTATTTCTATGGAAATTTGTTGACTGTCAAATTTGGTAACATGTGAAGTTGAAACATCTGTCTTAGTGTGTGCTCTGTTTGGACATATTCTTGTAAATCCAGAGACAACTGCAAGGTAGATGGCCTACACGTATCCACAAGGCAATTGTACAGAACCGTGTTCTCCATCAGTCATGAGAGAGCACATTCAATGCACAATAGCCGGACACAGTAAATCCCTACCAATTACGCTTTCTAGACAAGATACAGTTGAGATAAGCGCCCTGTACTCTCCAGGTCAGAATCAATCCATAAGGTCAAGACCAGGGACGGTTTCATGAAGTGCTTTGCAAGTGATTTTCATCGATAAATTTGCTCTCGGCCAATCGGTTTCAGTAATTCTTAATAACTGTGAACAACTGCTCCTTAGGGACCTGATTCATGAAACTTGTTCTTACTAACAGGTATAAAAGATTCAGTTATCCATTAATTCTACTGGCAAAGAGCAAATTTGTCACATAATTTCGGTATTTGTCTCATGAAACAAGACCCTTGTCTGGTCACATCTTGGTAGGTTAAATCATGTTTCTCTTAACTGACTGGATGAGATGAGTAGTTGATCAAGCAGCACCAGGATTGGTCAGGTGGATGTCCCTTATAGCATGGTATCTCTTTCTTTCCATGAGATGAAGTGATCATATCTCAAGCAAGAGACGAGATGGTGGCTGAAGAACAGAGCGCATCCTATCCATTGAAGATGATCCTCCTTTCTTAAGAAGAGCCATGCATTGATCTCAAGGTCCGGATGAAAATGCATGATGACTACATCAGCGGGTAATGTCACGTTCAGTAATACAGAGAGATACACGTTTGGATGCGTTCATCTCGGCTCCCAGTGAATCGTCTATGTCAGAGTACTTCATGAACAGAGGCAGCATAATCGTGTCATTGAATGATCTTACATATTAAGTCAATCTGCACAGAGTTTTTGAATGAGGCAGCACTCGCGATGGAAACAGGCAGGACTGTTGGTGGAATCACAAGGGACGGGGGTTGGACATAGGAAAGGAGGAGGGTTGTAAAGGGACAAAAGAGGTTCCGTTTAAACATACAATACAGGGCGTGAATCGGGATTACATACACTGGAATGAATGTTAAATAACAATTTGTTGCTTGGGCCAAGACATAATATGAGGAAAAAAAACTGCTATGAACAATGAAAGAAATTACTTAAATACAACGTTCATACAATGGAAGGTAAATATACTTAAGGGGATTGAATAAAAACGCCAAATTTGATTAAGTTGCCGTGGGGTCTCTTCCCAAAACTTTCACACTAAATTAATCAGATAGCTTGCATATATATGGAAGAAAGTCTCAGACATTTTACAATCATGATTCCAAACAAATTGCAGAGTCCAGCTCTTGAGATATCAATGAATATATGATCAGAATTTATTGATAAATAATCATTTTAACTGGGACTATTGCATACAAGAGAGGAACATTCTCTGAGAAAGAGGGGGGGTGGGCGTGCAAGACCTCGGTCTCCACGTGTATGTGTGGAGACTCTGATGATCATACACATAGGAAAGAGCAGCATGCTTCCAATATATAGAAGGGCATGGATACACGGGAGAGGATTGGAGGGGGGGAGAGAAGGGAGGGGTAGGGGAGGGGGATGGAAGGCCAGCGTTAGTTTAGATAGTGGTCTACTCCTGAGAAAGCACATGACCCTGCTCCGTACTTGGACATGAGTTTCATGGTCTCGGTCACATGACATAGGGCAAGCTCCAGAGGCGGGTGCTTGGGCATGTTCTGTGATTCTGTCAACAACAAAAAAAGAAGAAAAAAAAGAAGACATATTACCTTAGTGAACAGAGAAGACCTAAGTACAGTCTCATTAATTTAGCATAATTGTTTGGTAATTGTTCTTAATTTCTCCCGATTTATTTCCCTTACTTTCCTTAAGTTACTCTCACATCAGACAGTTATTTTTGTTGCTCTTTTCTCATTTTCAATTGTCAATACTGAATCTACTTAAAGCCATCACAACAAATTTCCTTTTAATTCTTCTTTAAACCCATATTACATCACAATGATTTTATATTTAGGAGTTAATTATTTTTCCAACACATGTACTTTTTCAAAGCTTTCCAAAACTAAGATCACTTCCTCATTATTATCATGATTATACCGTAATTGTTTTTGTAATTTCTTGATTCTTTTGTAACATTGCTTTTTTGTTGATTTTATGTGTATTTTTATGCTTTTTTGTAAAACATTTGCCAATTCAGCTGTAACAAGCTGCGATCATATGTTTCAATAAATCTTGAATCTTGAAAAGTATATTTCAGCAAAGAAGCAACTAACATTAAAATGAGAAAGACCCATGTACAATATCATGGGCATGTTAACTTAAAATAAGAGCCACTTTGAAACTCATTGAGGATTCAGGAAGCACCTCAACTTTAAAATGTATCTCCTGAAACTTACCCATCCCTTTCCGATAATTTACATTATCCTTGAGTGCAAAGATGTAGTAAATGCATCTGATTCTGATTGTGTGGAAATATTCTTATTATTGTACTTCATCCCCAATATTTATTCATTTCAACTCACTCAGTCAAATCTTGAAATTCCATATCAATAACAACCAGTTCTTAATAAACAGGATGTTATGAGAGTATTCTTGTTTCAACATAATCATCCTTTTACAATGAACATTCTAAAAGGGTTCATTATCTACAAGGAACATCAATTCAAGTTCTGTTCCATTTACGATGCAGTCTGCAGCAGAAGACATACAAAGTAAACTTCTAATATGGATGTCTATTATAATTATTCATTGGTATACATCCATATTGCAGTCTACTTTCTTGGGAAATTGTGAACTTTCCCTTTTTAACTCAACATGTTTTTACTTAAATAGGAGTCATGAATGATTTGACAAGAATTTTTTCTGCTACAGCAGAGCAGAAATAGAGTATGGTGAAATCCTTAGGCACATCAAAATCATCTTTTTTGTTTGCAAAAGTAATGGCTTATAAGCCTTCAAAATTAACCCTAAATAGACTGGGCTATTTCGACGCCTAAGAAGACTAGGGGGGCTGATTCAGCCCCCCCTTATGATCTCAGCTGTTGATCGCGCGATCGCGACGAAAATTGGCATGCGCGTTGTCCATGGCATAATCTACAAAACTAGAACATCAAATTCTGGGGAAAATCTCATTGCTCATTAATCCTGCTAATTTATGCGTAAAATCAAGTTTGCTCTCATTAACAAAATAATGCCCCTAAAATGCTAATTTTTGTTTCACAGACTCTTTATAGGAATCTGATAAAGCGAAAAATGTCGAGGGGGGCTGAATCAGCCCCCCCCCCCCCCCCCTCAGTCTTATTAGGTTAACAAACCCATAAAGTCAACTTAAGAATATAATTCAATGAAATCATCACATGTAAGTGATTTTAAGTCCTTAAAATTGATTTCAGCTCTTTATAAAAACTTTTCACTTTACTGCAATGATATACTGACTTACCTAATATGGCACTATTTAATGCGGCACAGACTGGTTCTCGTAATAATGGATCTAGCTGGTACCCTTTTTCACTATTCCATGGGTCTGCATAGGCTAACAAACTAAATGCCTCCTGAAACAAAAAAGAAATAAATGTCACATTTTAGAGAAATCAAACATGTAACTTGGAAAAGGAATGAATATATTTGAAGATAACATTACAATATGAATCAGAGGTGTTTGCATATTTTGTAACTAATCAGTTCTGAGAACTTAGTATCATAGATTTGAGCACCAAAAAGTCCTCACATCATATCATCCTTGATAGAATCGTGGTGAAGAACATTGGAAGGTCAATAATCAAAAAGTTATCCACCTTTCACATGGATAATCTGTTCTTACCCGTAAAGCATTGGCATTGGTTTCGTTCTTGCCGTTCTCCCTGGTGATTTTGTCGTAGAAGCACTGAAGTTCCCGACCAAATTTGAGCATATGTTCAATTGCTGAATGGCTCCCTCCACAGAGCTGACGGACGGGTGGTAACGATGTACCTTCTGCACAAGATGATGATAGAAATAAATTACAATACATTTCAGGTATCGGTGGAATTTTACATTTATTGTTATCCCTTGGAAATTGACTTCAAGCCTATAGAAAGGCATTGATCCATCCACCATTTCTCTTAAGTTGCTTGCTCTTACAAGCACTGGCTAACTTCTGTAGACTCTGGTCTGAACTCCAAATAAACAATAAAATAGTGCCTATTCAACTGTATAGACCATATTTAATACATGTGCGCTCTTATTACACTATACATTCTAGACATATATGATGACGCTTCTTTGGGATTTTTTCATTTGCTGTCGGCATCAGATTTTGTGAGAAATTATGACTGCTCAACTATTACTTCAGAACAACTGACACATATGAAGCTTATATGTTTTTCACATTGCACATATTTCCCAGGGTTAAGCTTGGCCCATTTCGGTTTCACACTACATTTTAGCAATGTGGGCTAGCACGTTAAATAGTATGGTACTATCTGGCCCTGCAAAAAAAGCAGGGTTAGCCGGCTTATTGCGGTGCAAGCACCACAAAAGCGGTCTAAGATATGCAGTGTTAAACGAAATCGGGCTAAGGAAAAGTGGGGCTAAGCATTAGCCAATCCACAGAAGTTGAAATTGCACGTTAATCACGCTCTGTGTGGCAAAATCATCAATATTCATGAGCTGTGTGCGATAGTCCGGGGTTAAGGCGTTAACTCCAGTTAAGCAAATAGTATGGGGTTAAGAAAGAGTGTGAAACAAAAAAGATAGTATGGGGTTAAGGAAATGCAGTGTGAAAAGCATAATAATGTCCTATGCATAGTACTTTCAAGAAGAATCCAACTCAGACGGAAAATTTCTAATCTTAAATGAAACAAGAAGTCAGAGATGCAAATAGGCGACAGTTTGGAGAAAAAAATGCCATAACTATCTTATTCCTTGTCCTTTTCATTTCAAGCTTTCATTCAATATTCTGTTTTCTTAATTTTGAAAACCAAATACATCACTTTATTACAAGAAGCAGATTCCCCTACCACATGCATATAAGCCAGTTCGTAGTTCCTTTCTGCGCATGATCAAAAGATTCTACGCATGATCAGAGGAAGGTCATTTGTACTAAAGTGACATGGTGGTTTAAAATCTAATGAGATAAGCACCAACTTTGATGTCTTGGTTATTCATATATTCTTTTAAATTGTGGTTTTCATTTACATCCACAAAAAACAACAATGCGTCCAAGAACGACTGGTATTTCACAGTTTGCCAAGTACAATGTGCAACATGCTATGATATGCATTTAAAGTAGGAATGCAACAAATACCTCCATAAAGTGTTCATTGGTGTGCTATTCTAGTCACCTGGTCTATTCAATTTCTTCATCCTGCTATGTAAGGCAAGCTTACGTAATATCTTGCTTTGAAATATGCCTATCATAATGAAAGAAATGAAAGGTCATTTGACCAAAATTGTCCCAGAAGTAACTACGAACTGGTCTATTGTCCTATGCTTACCATATGTCCAATGCACATTGCCCTATGCATATTATCTTGTATATTTCCCTGTACACATTCCTATGCCAATTGTCCTATGCCTATTGCCCACCATTCTATGCAAATTGTCTTATGCTCCCTGGCTGTACCCTTCAGACAATACTAACCTAGTTCATCTGTTTCCATATCTTCTGTGGGTGGGCACACACCATTGACTGATGATGATGATAATGCCTTGCCATTTGTCACAGCATGTCCATTACTACTATTTCCATTAGTGTGAACACCATTGGTTTCATGGCAGTCTACATCCATGTCTATATCTGACTCCGGGTTTATTATCCTTGAGGAACCGTTCATGACACTACCGTTCGTGGTGAGGTTGAGGGCGTTCATGGTTGAGGTCATTGCAGTGTTTGTGGTCAGTCCATCTTGCTGTTGCTGCTGATGTTGCTGTTGCTGATGTTGCTGTTGTAAGTTCTTAGGACTCTTTGGTGATATAGGTTTGGAAGTGTTGAGGAGACTACTCCCATGCCTGCCGCCGGTGCTACTACTACTACTACTACTTGTGCTACCTCCTGGTATTCCTGAATGATGCATTTGTAGAGGGTCCGTAGCTAACGGTGATGATATACTGAGATGAGGGGAGGATGAGGAAGGAGCGGCGCTATCACGATGAGGGCTCATGGCCGGACTTGCATGTCTACTACTCGACCGTGATGACCGCGAGCTACGTGGCTCGCTGCGGGGAGGCCGTATCTCGCTCTCTGTCCCACTCACAATCTCCACAAACTGGCGGCATTTGAGCATGAATTCCAGATTGGGGTTTTGTTGTAGTAAATTTGGATAGAGTCTCTGTGTTGTAGCTATTGCTTCACCCATGCAACCTGCTAATACTAATCTTTGAAGTTCTGTAAGATAAAAGAAGATCATAGTGTTACTCAATATATAATATATATATCCAGTTATCATAATTTCGATTTCAGCATATTCTGTAATGTGTAATTGCGGTACAGAACTAAAGAAGTTATGAAATGATGAAGTGATGAATGAATAGTTTTATTTATAATAAACATATTCTCATGAATGTGTCTACATCACATTGCACTAGAAAAATCAAAATAATTGCCGAGTGAGAAGAAATTACATTTCACTGATACATGTGCAGTACTGCACATAAGTGCTATCAAGTACATATTGCAGATGATCTTAAGTGTTTACGAGTTAAAGCATCTTGTTTATCTTGGCCTTGTGCAAAGCCTGAATAAAGTACCATACTAATTACATTTTTAAAGGGCATAAGAAATAAGATTATATTTTCTTGTTTTCATAAAATTAATTTAATAATTTTTTCAGTCATTTCGACTACCGGTACACATTCAATTTCACAAACTTCAATGTTCGTCCAACAAACCATGCATCATTAAAACTGCACCAGTGTATTTTTTGTGGGAAAACACAAACAATTGATCACCATGGTAACCTGATAATAAAACCTTACATCACACAATAATAAATGAAATGGAGGTAATCAGTTGGAATGAAGGATAAAAACTGAGAATGGTTATACCCCTGAGGAAACTACTGGCAAAGGAAAATATCGTCTGTTTTCATTAGACATCTTGTCAGACAAGGACACAACCACCAACATATGCATTCACTGGGAACTTATTCATGTAGTATGAAGAAACAGTTTGAAAGATGTCAAGTATCTATCTATCTATCTATCTATCTATCTGTCTGTCTGTCTGTCTGTCTGTCTGTCTGTCTGTGTCTGTTTGTCTGTCTATATATCCATCCACCCACCCATCAATCCATCCATCCGACCGTCTGTCTGTATATCCATCCATCCATCCACCCACCCACCCACCCATCCATCCACCATCCATCCACCCACCCACCCACCCATCCATCCATCCGTCCGTATGTCTGTCTATATATCCATCCACCCACCCACCCACCCACCCATCCATCCATCCATCTATCTGTCTATCTATATATCTATCCATCCACCTATCTATCTATCTATCTTAACATTGATTGTATAAAGATCCAATATCATTTCCTCTACATACGAAAACCATTAAATGTATGTGTGCAAAAATTTGAATGGTTTGTCTTTCAATGTCATACTAATATAACATCATACATGTCAATCAAAATAATGAATGACTCATCTTAGACATGCATGTAGATATCCACACAGGATTGAAATGATGACTGTATAGTTTAAGAGGACAATACAACAACAATATTTAGACAAAGGAAGGATTTTTTAAAAGTACAGTTTAACAGAGGGAAAAAATAAATTAGAGGATGCAGAAGAGGAAGAACAGGCACAGGGACATGTGATGCAGAGATGGGTGCAAGATATGAGAAAGAACTTAAGGAGGAGTAGTAAGAACAAATAATTACAGACATGGAAGTGTTCTTAAAGGCCAATTCCACTTAAACAAGTCAATTAGACAAGGATAATGTTAAATCTTTAAAAAAAATCAAATTGGATATTTTTAAATATTGCTTAATATTCAGAAAACAGTTCAACATAGGTGGTATGCAAATGAGTGAACTGATGTCACACACTCACATGTTTTTCTCCCCCCCTTATTTTTCCTTGTAACTGTAAAATATGGTTGACTCCATCGTTATAATCTGGATTCTGGAATTGCCACTATTGCATCTCAACAAGTCAATATTCAAATCTACACACACACAAAAAAAACAATTAGGTGTTTGACATTTCAGGCTCACTCATTTGTGTTGCAAATCCCTTTTTGTTTGATTAAGCTAAAGTCTGCATTGTCGTATCTTAATGGAATGTTTAGTATTATGATTATTGATATTTTTTTTAATTTCATATCGATTTCTTGTTGGGATGGATATAACCTTTAACTGTTCGCTATATATAAACACTGAACATGCAGTTTTACAAGACAACATCAACAGCAGGATTAGCAGGTGGCGAATAAGGAAACGAAACTCACTTTGCCTGTTTTTAATTGACATGACTTCTTCAGCTATTGTTTGCCTTGTGCTCCGAGCAAAGCTCTCGGCTGTTTGACTGTAACCATGGTGAACTAAATACGTCGACACAATTCTTTAAATGAGAGAGAAATAGAAAGAAAATATGCTCAACAGATCGTAACATATTTATCAAGCAAATATACATTTTAAGAATCTACATTGTCAAGCGCTTTAATATGAATTTCATTGAAAGTACTATATAAGATGTGAGTTATTATCATATCTTCACAAAAAAAGTCCTAGTAATATTTACTGTACTATGCAGGGCTCTCTGATATGAGAAAGACAAGTGGGGCAGATTACTCATTAGATACAGTACATAAATAATAAGCATCATTGAGACTACTTTCACTGTCCATTTCTTTCATTTGGTGCTGGCCAACTTTTACACCCCGGACAAATTTTTTTTTGGTATAATCCGATAATACTAAATAGGTTCATTATTGCGGATTGAAATAATCGCTAGAGGGTATTCATTTGTCTCGCAATCTACTATGGTCAACAAGGAAATTTGTGATCACTCTCGCAAAAAGTGTTCACTGGCTTTCTAGGAAATTCGTGATCACTCTCGCAAAAAGTGTTCACTAGCTTACAAGTTCACGAGCTTTCGAGTGCCGCTGCAACTCTTTATCAAGTGACGAAAATTATCTGATGACGTACTCTATTTATACTAATCTCCAGGACCGTACGCACGAACGCGAGAACAATAGGTGGGTATTGATCCGAGAACAATAGGTGGGTATTGATCCGTTGCGTCGGTATGCGGCGCGGCCGGTAATCCGTATATGCAATTAAGCCGGGGGTATATGCAAATAAGCCGGGGGTATATGCAAATAACGGTTTTCCGCTCGGACACCACCTTACACAAACAGCTTGTACATCCCAAAGACCCTATCCCTGATCACAGACGTGATGGCGTAGTATACAACATTCCTTGCCAGGGATGTGACGGGTCTTACATCGGAGAAACAGCCCGACCGATAGTTGAACGCATTTCTGAACACAAGCGCGATGTTCGGTTACAGCGAACCGACACATCCGCGGTGGCAGAACATGCTTGGGAGAAACAACACCACCCAGATTGGGAGGGTGTACATTGCATTGCCAAAGAGAGACATTGGTATACACGCAGGATTAAGGAGGCTATTAGTATACGTCTTTGTCCTAACAACTTCAACAGAGACAGCGGGATCGACATCCCCGACTTCTGGATGCGAACCATCAGACAGCACAATACCCCCTTGCCTGGCAGTGCACGCCGACCCGATCGTTCCCGGCCCCGAACGAGGGACCGCTCAGCTAGTCAGCCCCCGCCCACGGGAAACTAGCGAGCCCGCCAATTTTGTATAATTTGCATATCGCCGACCCACGGCGTATTTGCATATACCCCCGGCTTATTTGCATATACGGATTACCGGCCGCGCCGCATACCGACGCAACGGATCAATACCCACCTATTGTTCTCGCGTTCGTGCGTACGGTCCTGGAGATTAGTATAAATAGAGTACGTCATCAGATAATTTTCGTCACTTGATAAAGAGTTGCAGCGGCACTCGAAAGCTCGTGAACTTGTAAGCTAGTGAACACTTTTTGCGAGAGTGATCACGAATTTCCTAGAAAGCCAGTGAACACTTTTTGCGAGAGTGATCACGAATTTCCTTGTTGACCATAGTAGATTGCGAGACAAATGAATACCCTCTAGCGATTAATCCGATAATACTTGGAGCATCCATCCATTAATAAACTTCCTTCCTATCAAGAAACACAATTTACCAGCTTTCCCCAGAATGTAAAATCTTGATTGATATGCACATGGACGTACAAATACATTCATTTTTGATAAATATATGCACACAGCGCCAGTTCTAAAAGAACTTCACTGGTTGCCCGTGGTGGAGCGAATAAAATTCAAGATTTTGTTGCTTACATGGAAAATTGTTAATGGTTGTGCTCCTCATTATTTTAACGATCTTATCTCAGAATATGGACCCACTTGAAATCTGAGATCTTCAGGAACAGGGCTGTTGATAACTCGTGAAGTCAAATGCTCATTTGGTGAAAAAGCTTTTGCTCATAGTGCTCCAACTAAACACCCCCCCCTTCTGTGTAATAATTCAATTTGCGCCTCTAGAGAGAAGGCACACTCTAAATGCTATATATTATTACCATTATTAAGTGTTTGGTACTTCAAATCGAAAAATAGCATTAAAAATTGACATACTGAAGCTTTTCAATGTGCACTCATCTGAATGAAATCCCATGAATGAACAGAACACAAGAACAAAACAATATGTCAGTAAGTCCTTTTCAATGATATTTTTCTTTCCATAAAAGACGTTGTGCAAACCTGTGTAGCACTGATTGCCATTCTCCTTGGTCATCTGGTACTGGATAATTCTCTATTGTTGTTTTAGTCTTCATCCTCATTTCCTGCTTAGAAGAAATAGCATCATCATTAAAAATAACTTTATAATCTCATTCACCTGACAAAATTAAAGGTATAAGAATGTAGTTGCAGCAAAATTTTTTGGAAGTCTTTAAAATCAAGGTTTAATTCACCATAGATCTAAACCTTGTACATTAACATGAACTTATCATTGTGAAATCATGAAATCTAATAACTGAAAACTGACAACACTTATCATCACTAACACAGTGTATTACTATTGCTGAGAAAAATATCCAACATTTGATGGGAATCCGTGTTTATTTTGCTCATTTCTCAGCAGTAACGCATTTTCCTCCAGAGCCATTCAGCACATTAATACATCCAAACGCTTGGGTGGTGGTATTTTTACTGGATTCTATTCGAACTCTTTTTTTAGATTGTTACCTTAACTGGCTTTTCCTTTTTAAAGACAGTGGATTCACTGTCACTGATTTTGGGTTACCAAAGCAAGATGATAAATTGAGCATATATAATGAGTGAATCTTATTAAAATGAGACCTCAAATTAAGTGTAATTCCTATGGTAATTACGACTAAGGCATATATTTTTTTTAATATAAGTTAACTCTACATTTCTATTGACTTAATTAACAGAGCTTAATGAAGCGTATAATTTCTGATCATTTATCTATTCAACATTATAGATTGGGCATGTAAATTTAGATTTGTTCTTTGTTACTCAAGGACTGGTCAAAAATATATATAATTCATAAAGTTTGATGCAAATCTAAATTTCCATGATAGGATCAGCAAGATACATATTTTGATCAATAACACATTTATTTCTAAGATTTGCATAATTGAATACATCCTGAAACTATCCTATGAGGTTGCTAAATTTCATGGATACATTCAAGGCAGCGAGTATTTTTGATCATAATAATATTGATATACCTGCATGAGGTCTTCTATATTGAACACAAATGGGCTCTGACCAAAGTTTGTATCAACGATTTCACCAGGCGTCTGAAGGCCTACGGTTGGATACAAGTTGCTCTGTATTAAAAAAAAGAAGAAGAAAAGACGAAGTGAACTATAATGAATATATAAACAACAAAGGCGTGAGAAAGACTTGATGAACAATTAAACCAAACAACAAAAACAACAAAATGGAGAAAAAAGAGAGTAAGGGGCAAAATACACAGAATATGAAAATATATTTCTGGAATTCAAATATAGAATAAAATAAACAAGAAATAAGCATACATTGAGTACAGTAAGTAGGATGTTTCCACTCAAAAGAATGAAAGGTTGGAACAAGATGCCTCTAAATTATGTATTTTTTACTGTCAAGAAAAAAAAATGTGGCTGTTGGTTTGCATGACCCAGTTCTGCAGAAAGGTAAGCCAATAAAAAATGAAACTAAAATCAACATGAAGAATGAATCAACGAAGCAATCCATACATGGATAGAAACAGCCACAGATATGTTACAATTCCCGATTCACAACCTTGCGTTTGTAGTCAGTCGGCCATGCCTTTACCGTCACTCGTATTCCACGATAGAACTGCCAGCTGATTTACATCCGACACATATTCCTATTCAACATCCATAGACAAATAAGCTTGGCAATGATCGTACTGTAAAAAGTGACTAAAGTATCGCAACTTCGCAAGGATATATATATATACAGGACAAAACATAAAATGCTGTTCTACCCCCTTCTTTGCTTAGCTGTTGCCACAGAATGCCTATTGTGCCTAGTGAACTAACTCACACAGCCAGCTGTATGCATGAGTCACAAGAGGGGCAACACACAATGCCGTGCACTTCAATAATAAATTACAGCCTCCCTGAGCTAAACTATGTGACAACTTTTAAACACATATTATGCTGTTTGTTCTATTCATGAAAATTATTATCACCTACCAGTAACATAAATGATAGGGGATATCATTTAGTGCCTGAAACTCCAAACAAAAGCATACCCCAAAGGGAAAAAATGAATACTTTTTTATCCTGAGGTTATTATTCGTATTCCAATTCTGTAATATTACTGCTGTATAGAACCCATATCAATCCATTGGGGCAACCTGTTACTGTGGGGGGTAACATGATCCACATTCCCCCCTCCCCTATTGTGCTTCTTTATTAACTCTTTGTATTCTACATGTACATAGAATTGGTAAATAATTGAATATAATTGTTTGCCTGGCAATGAAGTAATTTTCAGACTGAGAATTCCCTTCACATTAAGGAAATTAGTGTTTGGCAAATGAAGGTACAGTTCACTACAGAAGCACTTTAGTCAATGGCTTATTAATATTCTTTGTTGCAAATGCTAGAATAAGTGTTCGAATTATAAATCATTTTCCATCAAATAATTTCATTGTTTGATTGCTTGCATGTTAATATGTCGAAATACTATCTTGAAAAGTGTAAAATCTAAATCTGATTGGATAACAATACATGTATTATCTTGGAACATTCACTATGACAATTCAAGATTATTTTTTCTTCTCTAAAGTAATCAGATAAATGATCTACTGAAGAATACCCATTACAATGTCACAAAGTTATTTATTGAAGAAAATATTGTTCTCTACTGTTCCTTTTTATGTATTTGTCCCCAAAAAAATCAACTCACACGTCATAGCACGAACCACAACAGAATAATAATAAAAAAAACAGTTGTCGTAAATTGGCCAATTGAGATAGTCATTTGATTCAAGTGGCCATGAAAAAGCATCATAAACACTTGAGTGCTCTATGAATCTTGCTTTGCCATTTAAACATTTAATATAATAACAAGTGGAATGCCTCTGGCCGTCTCACCTGCATCACGCGATTCAATATAGCAGCAGTGCTGATTTTGAAAACTACTATGACTCGCACAAGATGTTCAGTGATACTTGGTTACTCTTATTTCCACGTTTTATGAACTAGACCAATACACTTAAAGAGATATGATGGCAATTCAACAAATACATGTACCAGCAACGTGGCCAAAGTTCTTTGACCTTACATGACCTTTGACCTTGATCATGTGACCTGAAACTCGCACAGGATGTTCAGTGATACCTGATTACTCTTATGTCCAAGTTTTATGAACTAGACCAACACACTTTCAAATTTATGGCTGTAATTCAACAATTACCCCAATTTGGCCAAAGTTCATTGACCCTAAATGACCTTTGACCTTGATCATGTGACCTGAAACTTGCACAGGATGTTCAGTAATACTTGATTACTATTATGTCCAAGTTTCATGAATCAGATCCATAAACTTTCAAAGTTATGATGGTAATTCAACAGATACCCCCAATTTTGCCAAAGTTCATTGACCCTAAATGACCTTTGACCTTGGTCATGTGACGTGAAACTCATGCAGGATGTTCAGTGATACTTGATTAACCTTATGTATAAGTTTCATGAACTAGGTCCATATATTTTCTAAGTTATGATGACATTTCAAAAACTTAACCTTAGGTTAAGATTTTGATGTTGATTCCCCCAACATGGTCTAAGTTCATTGACCCTAAATGACCTTTGACCTTGGTCATGTGACATGAAACTCAGGCAGGATGTTCAGTAATACTTGATTAACCTTATGGCCAAGTTTCATGATCTAGGTCCATATACTTTCTAAGTTATGCTGTCATTTCAAAAACTTAACCTCAGGTTAAGATTTGGTGTTGACGCCGCCGCCGCCGCCGTCGCCGTCGGAAAAGTGGCGCCTATAGTCTCACTCTGCTATGCAGGTGAGACAAAAAATGAAATATCATTCAAAAGAGAAAGAAAAAAGTGAATCATTGATATGTGGGGGAAACTACCATAAAAAGATAGAAAAACAACTTTCAGTTTGCATAGCTATTTTCTACATCTGGTCCAGAAACATTTTCATAACAATCATTATTTAAAGGGAAACTCTGATATGAAAATCAACTTTGACATCAAGTTAGTTACAAAAGCAGAAAATGGAATATATCTATGATTTCTTTTGTTACAAGCTTCTCCCCATAATCCATGTTATTTTAAATGAGATAAATTGCACAAACTTTTAAATTGTTCATGAAGGATGAATTATAGAAGCCTTTAGGATATTGCAAGATATGTACTTAAAGCACTGTTAGCTTTCAAAAAAAAAAAAGAGAATGGCAGTATATTATATTAAGTACAAAATATTGTAAGAAAGAAGATCTAACAAATGGCCTTACAAAGGTAAAAGTACAATACAAATTCATAACCTTTATTATTTTTTTATAACTTTTTTTTTCAAAAGTTAAACGGACAAACCTATGACATGTGGAATTTGAAAATAAAAACTTTTTTTTTTGGTCCCAGTGAACCTACTTTTTTTCGGGAAGGGGGGGGGGGGATCACCTAATAACCTATTAACTTTATATAAAATTTTTACTGAGCTATGTCATACCATGTCTGTTGCTACTGGTACTGAATGTTTTGTGAATCATAAATGTAGGATACACCTCTAGCAAGTTGGATTATATTCATGATCACATCCTGCTCTTTGTATGAATAACCACACAACTTAAGAAAAATAATAAAAATGTAGCTATGATGAAAAAATTGGTTAAAACATTTTAATATTTGTTTTTATTTTATATCATGATTGTATCATCAATTACAATCACTCGATAAGGAGACCTTGCTATTAACGATTCTACATGTATGTTTAAAGGCCACCGCACACCTTACGACTGGTCTGCGACCCGATTTTGCAACAAATCGCATTTTGCTAATTTTCTGAAAATGTGAATGAAAAATCTCTTTTTAATTGAGGTTCAAATCAACTGTAAGAATACTAATATAACAATTTTTTTGATGATTGCAAGCCTTTAGTTTGGAGTAATGGTCAAATACTTTCAAATTGTAACTAATCATATGATTGTATGACATTGTTACAACTCGATATTAAATTTGCTTTTATTCTAATACGGATGACAGCATAGTCAGCATAGCATAGTCAGTTTTGAACATAAGTATTCATACAATGATTTAGAACATTACACAGTAAGATATTCCATTCTCAATAGTAGCATTAAATTCTACTACGTTTTAATTTGAAATCGGGTCGCAGACCAGTCGTAAGGTGTGCGATGGCCTTTAGTTTTCACGAGAGAGAAGTGACGGACAAGATGGAAAAGCAAATCAGACATGCTTTCCACCAATAATTACCTCTGGTAAAATGAGGTATATAAAAAAATGTAAGATATAAAGTGATGAGCAGTATCATATTGTGTTACAACATATTTTGCAACTATCCGAGTGAAGGTCCTTAGCATATATTCAATTCATTCACCTAGTTCCGTATAATACAATAGGGGGAGCATTACACTGCAAAACAAAATAGTTGTCAAGGTTCTGCTAATATAATTTAAAAAATACTTGTGTATTGTAAATTTTACGTGAATCTTGTATACCAGAGTCAAAACAAATTCCTTATGTTGACATGTCATCACCATTTTTTGTTTTGTTCTGATTACATACATTGTACATTGCATCTACATGTGTGTAAACCAGTGAAAAACGAATTTCCTTTATGGAAATAAAGTCATTCAATTCCATTCAATATAACCCCATTTGTACATGTACAGCACATAAAATCCGTTTAACTAGAGTACCTGACGTCATGACAAGCATTTTTCATTTTGTTGAAGAATGATGGTAGTTTGTACACGGTAAATACCACTGTATACCAAGGATTGTCTTTGTGGGCATGGCCATTTCTGAAAAATTAACCCTCATTTAATTTATAGACTCATTGCCCATGGGAGATTATCCAGGCTAGATATATATTGCAACAGAGTTGTGCTAAAGTAAATCAATGTATTCTCTATTACCAACTATGACGAAGATACTGAGGGATATGATATATTGTATTGGATTAAGCCTTGCTAGAATGATGGGGGTATCACATAGCTCACTGCTTGTCTAGCCATGGTAGGCAGACTCTCATACTCTTGCCTTAATCAAATCGTTTTCCTATGAATTGCATCAAATGAAGTGATTCTCATGAAAGTAACTTATATTTAGGATTGACAAAATATGTATAGTGAAGACAAATATGTGATATGTATGAGGTGGGATATCAGAACTGTTTATTTTTAAGCATTTTCCATCAAATGACAACAGAAGCATAATATTTTCATCATGAAATTTAGACTTATTTCGTAATTTTTGTTACCCAAATTTTTTCTTTTGAACATTGATTATATTTTTTGTTTTAAGGGCAAAGGATGTAATTGAGTAAAAAAAACACAATAATTTTCCACCATATAACCCTTACCTTACGTACAAAACATTTGTGGAATAAGAGCTGGAATGCAGACTAGTACGAGGCTTGTTGACAATATTTTTTGAGCTGTGTTCAAGTGAGGGAGTGATGTAGGGCTTAGCAGGTAATACATTCTAATACATCATGTCTGATCATGGGGGAATGGTTATGACTGTATTATAAGCCTCAGTCTACACCATGAGAAACTATGTATACATCATGCTAGCTGTTGTGGGTACAGGGTGTTTTGTTACATTTATGATAGATAGTGCTCTGGACAAACAACATAATTTGCAATTTTTTGTCAGCTCAGAATTTTTTACGATGATCAGCTGTCCCGATTCACTAATTTTCGACAAAGATCTCTCAGCTGTTCATTGCGATTTGACCGGCATTTTCAATAGATTAAGTATGTTGTAAAATCCGTCCCTGCTGCAATTACGAAAACTCACTAATAATATTGCACTAGTGTTCCATCACTAGCATCATTTCAATCAAGGGCAATATAATTCCTTCACCATCAATCATGATGGCACTCTTTAAAGGACAAATCCTCCCCAACATAAAATTGATTTTAATAAAAAGAGAAAAATCCAACAAGCATAGGACAATTTTATCAAATTCGGATGTAAAATAAGAAAGCTATAACATTTCAAATTTTCGCTTAATTTTACAACAGTTATATGCACATCCCGGTTGGTATGCAAATGAGGAGACTGATGACGTCATCCACTCACTATAACTTTTGTATTTTATTATATGAAATATAAAATATTATAATTTTCTCCTCATTGTCAAGTGAAACAACGATTAATTCCTCCATGAAAATGTGGGATTAGCATTGTTTAAAAGTATATGGTTCAGTCAAGTTGGTCCTTATTGTCAAATCTGTAAAAAATGAAATATTGTATAATTCAAACAATAAAAAACAAAAGAAATAGTGAGGGACATCATTGACTGTCTCATTTGCATGTCACTGATTTGTGCATATCACTGTTTTGTGAAAAATAAGCGAAACTTTAAAATGTCATAACTTTTTTCATTTTACATCCGATTTTGATGAAATTTTCAGCATTATGATAGATTGATTTTTCTCTATTTATTCAAATTAACAGTTTTCTGGGGTGGATTTGACCTATAATTTTTCGATATATATATATATTTCAATAATTTACAAAATAAATTGCGAAAGCATTTCTTTTGAGGACCACTGGAATTATTTTATTCGATTTCAAAGAGTGGTTACTTTATTTTCACTAGATTGGTGGGAGGGGGTAAATGGACTTTCTGAAATCTGAGGGGCACTTGAAAGCACCTTTTAAAAATGTCTCACTCTCTGTTCTTCATGAAGCAACATGTCCTTGCTTGCGTTCCAGACGTTTCAATATTGATTATTTTTACTGCCCACGATTTTAGGAAGCCATGCACTATGTTCTACCTTAGGCCTCTTCCTTGCTTGCTCTTAGAGGAGTAGATTCCTTATCTTGCCTCAAATGCATGTACAGTCCGACCTCTCTTATCCGGCCTCCCCTTATCCGGATCTCTCTATTATCCGGACGCACACTTGCCGAGATTTTTTTTCAATTCAATTTTATTAGTACGTGAGGAAATGAGATTGCAATCTAAACTCAATCCTATACGCAAACTCACTTTGATTAAATATATTTTCCAGTGTAGTCTACCTAAAACAACATTATTTTTCATGAAAATATCTCACCCAAATCACCAAAAGAATTTAGGCAGGATAATTTTCCAGTAAATCGGGGTGCAGTGTAAACATTTCATCACGTTCTCTTGTTGTTTCCCCGGGAAAAACAACACATGTTCGCTAGCTAGCTAATGCTCGGCCTCAATACGGACAGCGCCATCTATCATGTTTGAGCCTACAGTCAGTATAACAATGGCTGACATTGCGAAGCTGCGATAGCGGCCGCGATGATCTAATTGTAAAACTTACTTTCATCGAGTCATTCATTCTCTCTCTTTCGAGGTATGCTCGATTTATACCTCAATCATTTTAGCAGGTAAATTATCCAACAGTTTTGGCCATCGTTCGATTTCATTTCCGTAAAAATTACCGCCTATAATTTGCACTGACACTGCAGTGAATACATGTCTGTACCGTACGCCCGGCCCACAACAATAGATAACGTGTAGCTACCGCCGCGTTGCGGGGATCGAGGCCGCAGCTTGCGTGTATTTAATATTGGGTCTCCCAGATCCGGATAAATCCCTTATCCGGATTGGTGCTGGTCCCAATGTGTCCGGATAAGAGAGGTCGGACTGTAATATGAAATCATGAAGGTCCTGCATCATAAAAGTAAAATCCTTTCACTTCAAGGTGAGCGGCAACATGCAGCAACTCACATGGCGAAAGTCTCATCATGGCCACGATTATATCGAATCAAACAAGATGAATGTTCGCCTGCTCAGCTCAATGTATGTATCCTATCTTTCTGAAGGTCAATGAACTGCTGTCATCCTGTTCAATTCAAGCATACTCATATCGAATGGGGGAGAACTGTCAGTTCTAGTTTGGTTTGACCTCTGAAGTTATAAACACATGTGGGAAGACAGGGTGCAACAGTTTCTGAACAGCCCCCTCTCAACAGCCCCCTCCTCCTCCATTAAGTCCTCTCTGAACACAATCAACATCATAAAGGCTTAGTTTACATTGCATGCAGGAAGACGGGTGCAACGGCACTTCTTGCCCCAAACAGCCCTCTCCTAAACTGCTTTCCCTTTCAAAAGTCCCCTCCGAACACAATCAACATCATGAGGGTTTTACTGACACAGGCTTCCTCAAGGGAAATTCAATTGGGTAGGGAAGAGCTGGATACCCTCATCAATGACTCACACCACAGACTCTTCCTAACTTTCAGAGCAAGGTTACTCGATGTTTGAAGTGCAGGAGACTGGGCCAGGGAATAGGGCCATTCGAATCATGAACTTGGGAGCTGTTTCAAGAAACAATGTTATTTTCATTGAAAATTGTCTCAGCTATTGCGAATCTTTGCATCTGATTGGCTGAGAGCAGATTAGTCAGTGAAAATCACTGTCATGATGCCTCATGAAATGCTACCCAGTGATATCAACAGCTGGGTCCCATAACACAAAGGTTAGCGATTGATCGTACGCTTGATTTTCACGATTAATTCTACTTTGTAGTCAATGCGATTAATCGTAGAAAAATGTTCTACGATCATTGCTAAGCTGTGTTACAGGCCCCTGGACCCTGTCTTACAAAGAGTTGCGATTGATCCGATCAATCACAACTATGGACGGCCAGCAACGTCAACATCTATATGCATGTTTGTTCAAAATATTTTCTTATTATGATGTATATTCATGCATTTATTTTTTTCTTGAAAAGTCAATGTGCTTTTCCTTGTTTACAAAGGATAGGCCTATTGTGCAAATTTCCTGTAGAAAAATTATGACACTGATGGATTTCCACAGAGTTACGATTGATCGGATCAATTGTACCTCTTTGTAGGACAGGGCCCTGTTCTCATCATTACATGTTCAATTACAATACTGAATGACTGATTCATCATACTATTCCCTCACTCTATAATCTACATGTGGTTTACCTCACTCTTTCGGTAATGTCTGCTTTTATTCCTTTTTTTATATTAGTATTTAGTAATTCAAATCTTGAAATAAAGTGTGTACATCAATAAGGATATACTTAACCTTTATGAAATGAGAAAAAAAAGAGACTCATTTTACATTTTATACCCCCCCCCCCCAACCTGTTGTACACATGTGCAAAAATATAAGTATTTAAAATGTGACATTGTATCCTACAAATAGTAAATCCACAATCACACAAAGAAGATATGATCATACTTACAGGCAGATCTGTGAATGCAATGCCTGCAACAAGATAAAGAGATAAAACATTACATAGTCAGAACATGGTTACATAATAAAAAATAAAAAAAATCAGCGAATTGATCCTTAATATATTATCCAAAACTGCAAACACTCTACTGATATATCAATTATACTTATTCAAAATATTCATTAAATATTGTGTTGAGTATTTCAGTTTGATGCCAATCATGTACGACTAATATGTTCCATTGGTAATAAACAAAATAGTCAGAATATACATGTATGCATTTTGAAAAATACTAATACATGTACATGTGCTTCAATGCAATTTAAAATGCACATGTGAGCTTTTACTATGCTATGTATTGCATTGACTTCTGTTTGAGACCATCTGCTGGGAATTCATGTACATATCTAATGCCAAATGAAATACATGAAAACAACATGTTTTTCATCAATCTTGTATCATGAAATGAAAGCATGCTGTGGTAACAGCTGAAATCAACCTTACTAACATACATGTAAAATAAAACCAAAACAAATCTGTTTTCATATTGAGAACAAGCAACTTCCAAATTGGCATTTACCCAAACATTGTTATGTTTTATGATAGAAAATGTAATACACAGATGCAATTATGTCACAAGTGTGTAGAATCGAATGTACATGGGTCATCATGTTTGAATGAAGGTCATAAAAGCTACATGTACATTGCGAATATGGGGAATCCCCAATTGTCCTAAAAAAATTCCCAGTTCAAATGGTGCACAAATCTACTTCTATTTATTTTCATGACGTACATGGAGATTACAACTCAACACAACTCAACTTGATGCTTTCCTCACAATGTGCATACCTAACCTATCAGTGCCGTGCCAAGGGAGTATTGTACAATAACAGTACATGCCAAACATGTAGCTGACCTTCCACTGAAACTAAGAACTGATTATGAGCAATAACATTTTTCAGAATCACCCTTGATTACCTATCCTGTCTGAACGGGGGGGGGGGGGGCCCTTCTATACTCTATCACCATGGGACCCTCCAATCTTGATCTAACCCATGACACTTTACACCTAAGCATCTCAGGGGTCATTTACCCTGGGATCTTTAAAGGAAACCAAAACCTAAGAAGAGAAGCAATTTTATTGGAAAGAGTAAAATGAGAGGAACAATTAAAAAAAGTTTTATCAAAATTGGTTATGAAATAAGCAAGTTATGGATGTTTAAAAAGTCTTTTTGTACTTTCTATGGGGATCCTCAAATTGGCAAATGTGCTTTAAAATGGCTGATTTTGTGGACAATAAATCTTCAGATTTTCCTCATTATTTTTCAAATTGCATCTTGCCTCCTTCTGAGCACAACATATGTCATTGGAAAATATGATTCACACCACATATGTCAAGGTCAGGAGGAGATAATGTGAAGTATATAAAATAAAGGGGAAAATCTATTTACAAAACAAATGGAGAGTTGTCCACATAATCAGCCATTTTGAAGCACATTTGTCAATTTGAGAATCCCCATAGAAAGTAAAAGACTATTTAAACGTCCATAACTTGCTAATTTTATAACCGATTTTGATGAAACTTTTTTTTAATTGTCCCTCTCATTTCACTCTTTCCAATTAGATTCCTTCTCTTCTTAGGTTTTGGTTTCCTTTAATACTGATCTGGGGAGTGTTTCATGAAGACATTTGTCAGTGATATTCACTGACTAATTTGCTTTTAGCCAATCAGATGCAAGGATTTACAGTAGCATATGAAAATAGGCAGTACATGAAATGCTCCCCTGTAATGACATGCTATGTTTTCAAGAAGACCAATATTCGTTTTAGTCCATCACATTAAACTGATTCGCATCAGGACATGTATACTCAAATGCAAGCGGACTCAAATGCAAGCGGACATGGCTATGAAACACACCCCGTTGAGAGTAGTTTTAAGCCAAGATATGTTTTTTTTTTATCAAGGGGTTCTTCACACTGCCTGCCAACTAGAGGAATCTACAACCTTGCAGTCATGACATTGCACATCTAAATATCTTGAGGTCATTACACTAGGGTCTTGTGTGAAGGAATTGAGTATGGATATGTTTACAAACCGGAATATATCAGCACGTTCAGATACATGTACATAAATAATCAACTTCGCTTATCCTGTTTGGATGGTTTAGATTGCAATTAACTACTTTGTTTGTAAAGGATATGAAGCCTTATTAAATGGTACTTGTCTCTTCATATCGCTTGTATTGATTTAAAATGGCTAGGCCTATATTTTATTGCATTGCAATAGCTACCGATTGCTTCAAAGAACAGATAGACTTAAGCTAAAATTTCAGGCTTCCCATTTTCTGTCATCATTCTGAAAATTGAGATTGAATATCTGAGATTGAAATTCCATATTTGTTCTGGACATATTCAGAATCAACCCAGCTGGATTAATCAAATATCATTCCACAACATTTTCTCTCAAATTGTTTTCATTCTCCTCCTTTTATCCAACCATGAACTTCAATTCAAAGAAGCATTTAATCCTCTGCACTACATTAATTATTTTCACACTACATTAATCACTTTTTCTCACCTAGGTGCACACCATTTTTCGTGTAAAAACAAGTGTTGTCCACAAGATTCACTCCGCATCCTACAACGTCACCCGTTGTAAACGTTGGACCGTAAGGTTGTCCGTTCCCTGCAGAGTTGAATGTATGTCCGTTGTCGCCGTGGTAACCATAAGAGTGCTTGTCCCAGCCTGGAAGAAAATTAAGATGAAAAGAGAGGGAAAAAAGTCTTAAATGCATGTTATTTTTACATTCTCTATTTTTGCATAAAATATCTGACTAAACTCTTTGAATCATAAACAAAACTATTAATTTTCTTGTCATCAATAATAATTACTAAATCTACTGAACATAAATTAAGATTTGACAGTGTATCAACATATCCAATGACATGAACAGTTTTTTCCAACTCTTTTCTCTATCTTGTTCTTTCTATATGCTTACCTTCATATAAATCTATCCCAACCAAAATAGATACAGATGTAATACCATCAAACAAACACAAGATTCATCTCCATGGAAACCGAAGGACGTTCATACAACAATTACAATCAGACTATCATTCTTCCTTCCAATGTACGTAATTTTGCCGAGTCATTTTGGTCCATCTTGAAGATCATAAAAGTCAATTAAATCAATCTAAACACTCAACCAGATATATTATGACATGTGACATTACTTTCGAAGAGGAGCATCAATCTAGGTATTGACATTAACCTATTGTTTTGATCAAACTGTAACTGTACACCAATCAAGAATAGAATACTAGTATGAACATGAAGAACAAAACGAAAACACAATGTCTTGATGGTCAGAAATTTCATACCTGGCAGTTTGCTCATATTATTTCCAAACTCCTCTGTGGACAATCCTATGCCCATATATCTGCAATAAACAAAACAAACAAACAAAAAAGATTTAAGTTTTTGGTATTCATATAAACAAATTAAACAAAATCAGTACATATAACACATACTTGCCTGTATGTGCATTTGATACAGATTATAGATGTTAAAGAGTAACATAAAAACATAAAATGAGGGAAGAAATACAGTCATGGAACAATATTCATTTTGAATATGAGACGTATTTTCTGATCGGGAAATTTACCCCGATCAGAAAATAACAGGTAATATTGGCAATGTGAAAGCAAATTACGCGTAATCTCCCCGAAAGAAAATGCCCACTAAATAGTAGGTACTTGTCAAAATTATGAGAACTTTCGCGGGGATTTTTCCAAGGTCGCAGGTATTTTGTCAATGTGAAAGCAATTTACTGGAACTTTGAGCCCAGCGTGAAGTTGGGCGCGGGCGCCGTGGGTGGCTGCTGAGCTAGTGATTTTGAATCTCGCGCCTTGCCTGCTTATTATCAGACCATACTGCGCATGCTCGTAACTTCAGGAGCTTATCCCAAAGGGTATGTTTCGGGGCGGTGTGAATGCAGTAATAATTAATGGTTATTTTTTAGCCTAAAAAAGTTCTCGTAATTTAACGGGAATTCTTATGATCGAGGCGGTTTGAAACCACCTATTGGTGACATATCTAATCATGTCACCATAGTTTCCATTTATGACACTGATATTAAACTACAATAAATTTCTCAAATCTTCATGATGTAGTTAGACATTTGATATTCATGTTTCAGCTTTATTAAAGCCTTTCAATTCCAATTTCATGTGCTGCGGAAATGAAATAAATGGGCAGAGAGTAAGGACAGGCTAAATATAAACGATTTCTATTTTTACAACAATTCTTGTCAGCTAACAATGATTATCATTTGAAACGTTAAATCAAATTAAAGAATGATATAGGCAAATTTTCAACCAAACATTTGTAATTATAGTCATTCTTTAAAAAAAATTGAATTTGAATTCAAATGTAAGAGTAATAATATTGAGAATATTTAGAAGCAAGTCAGAGGATTTGCATGTCACATTCGAGGTGATGATGATGTTATCGAGATATACAGTTTATTCATTATCTGATTTGATGAGGTTGTTAATGAATAAATTGTATTGTTATAGCTGAGGATTTTGATATAATTTCTATATTGAATTTAGAGAAATGTTTAATTTCATATTTATTGAAATACTTTATGACTATAATTGATACAATAATATGCATATTACAGGTATGACTGCCTTGTAGTACATGGTATTGTATTTTCCCTGTATTTGCAGGGTTCCAGGGTTTTTCATTTTGGTTTTGCTTTTTGGCATTTTGATCTTGCTGGCAAATAAAAGATCGACTACAACTGAATCTTGGAGTCTTGACTGATAATTCCTTTCCTACCCACCACATTATGAGATTAAGAGGAGTTAAGGAGTAACATTCAAGGGTAAAAATGGTTTACACAAATAAAAGAATTTTCCCTTCCCACACATTTACAGCCTTATCCTTTATTTTATTCATTTATGACCATATATATTTTTCATTCATAACTATACCTTTTGTTTATAGAACTCTATTCTTTTCAGAATATCATACACATAAATGAATTGAATTGAATGGAATATCCAAATCCTTTTTCCACAACTTTTTCTTTTCTGTTTTTTCAAATGTTTATTTTATTGTAATCCCTTTTTCATACACCTTATATGGATATTTCCAAATTCCAGGTGTCATGATAAACATCAAGGGGGTGTTTCACAAAGATTTAAGTACATGTATGACTTAGAGTTGCACTTAAATGTCTTTTTGCATGCGAGCCGATATAAAAGGCATAACCGCATTGGACAGATCATGCGAAGAGGACATGCAGCACTACTGCATATTGATCAATAAGATTGCGCGCTACATATCATGTAAGCGTCGGCATTTAAGTGCGACTCTAAGTTGTGCTTAAAGCTTTGTGAAACACCCCCTGGAGTTTTATGTGTCTGACTGAAATTCTCCACGATTATAATTCCTGTACAGACTTCCCCTGGACCGACCTGACTGTGACTGCACATTAAGTATATCTCACGTGCAAGCAAACGTATATGCACTTGAGTGACGCATAATCCGTTAAACACGTCAATAAGAACAGAGCATCTGCCGAAACATGTAATTGGGTTGTTAGAGGGTTCTGTGTTTAGGAGGTACTCAATAACATAATGCAGGTTGTTCTTCGAGGATGCAATGATTGATTGTGATCGTCTGACTACATCCAGGACTTCTGACAGGCACAATATGTACAGAAAATAATCATTCGTCTAATATGCATGTATGTCAACAATATTCCTTTATTGTATAGGGTAGGACATACTGTATCTCTAGCAACTCACTCTTTCAAAGACATATGAAAAAATATTTCAACTGGAGTTAAATTGTTCTGTAAAAAAAATCAATTTAACTTCTTATGCGCAATAACAAATTTACCCGGAGTAGGACTCTTTTACCATGGTAATGAAAGGAGGCTGGTGACTGGGGTGATGGGGTCCTACTTCTCAACTTCAATCACATGATACAAATCATGTTTGCACTCCAACCTATAATAATTTACGGATAATAAGTTATCTATTACACATGATTTTAGTTCCATTATTAAACCTACACAATTTCAGTAACAGTGTACAGGCAGATCTTTTAACACAAGAAAAACCTTCTTCAATAAGAATGAAAATAATTATATTGATTAATAATAAGTACGTACAGTAACTGGCAGCAGTAGATATGTTTGCCTTTTGATCAAGCAAATAGAGTCATGGAGATACATTACACATGAGATCTAATCAACAAGCTACATGTACATGTATAAAATAAACCCTATCCCTCTTGCCAATAGCAAACAGGAAATTTACAATGTAGGGTCGAAGGGCACTGTTTCGTCGTCCACGTGGAACCACAAGATCTTCCATTATTTGTAATACAAGCCTTCTGAACAAAGAAATGACAGTCAAACAATGATTTTGAACTTCTGCCCTCTATCTGTAATAACATGCATGATTTTAACACATAGCATACGAACATCCTGATTCAGCAACAATTCATATCAAAGACATGACTAAGAGGCTGTTCTCACTACGTTCCTAAAACTAGTTTAGTGGAAACTAGTTTAACGCGTAGTGAGAACGGTCGAAGCGGTCTTGGAAGCGATCTTCCAAACCAGTTTGGAAAACCACCTCGCGATGTAGTTTTCAAGATCGCTTTGCCTCGTTAAACTGGTTTTAGCGTAAGTGAGGACACAACCGTTCTTCGGGAAGCGATCTTCGCACATTTTGAGCGCGCTACTCCACACGACAGGTGTAGAATGCCTATGCTGCGGTTTCGAATTTTGCGCGAAACGTGTCACCCCACTGAGAGCGTTTCCATAGCAACAAGAGCGCTTTACGTGAAGTGATTTTGAAAACCACTTTCGTGTGATCAAGTGGGAACGCTAGCAAAGCGATCTTCCAAAGTGGTTTCCTGAATCGGTTTCCAGTAAACTAGTTTTAGAAAGCGTAATGAGAACGGCCTCAAAGCATCTTTTTAGGAAAGATTTTCATATTTACATTTTGACCACCCCACACTGTAGCACATTTCACAAGTTATTAAAGAGTCATACATTTTGTAAAAACAACCAAGGAATTTACAGCACAATATGCAATACATTTGAAGAGGGAATTGTTATAGATGGAAGCAACATGTACTTCATTTGAAACATTCTTGCAAATTGGAATAAAAGCAGTATTAGAGTAATGTATTAAAAAAAAAAAAAAAATGCTATTTATCTCAATGAAAAAGGGTGGGTGAAGAGCAAAGAAAGGAAATGCAGTGCCAGAAATAGATCTTACTTTGCTTCCAATGTGTGATTCAAAACAAAAATAATCATGATCCTGCAGGCAATTACATGAAATTTAATATATCTGTATCAAAATCTCTATTCACTTATTTTTATACATCTCAGAAACAAATCCCTAGTCTAAATTCAAGATAAAGAAAGGATACAAATATCAGAGACAAGGTAATTGAAGAAAAGAGAATTGGTAATTGAAGAAAAGAGAATTGACATTAACAAAATTGGCAACGACTCACGAGTACAAGAAACAAAAACATGTAAAGGATCCATGCCGTGGGCGATTTTTGTGAACTTATGTCTGACACACTTTCACCAAAGTTCCATCTAAAACCTGAAATAATTTTTGAACTTTCAGTTTTAACATTTCTATAAATATAGGTACATGTATGACAAAAAATATTCAATCTCTTTCTCATTACATGTAGCCAAAGGGTAAGAAAGAATAGGAGTAAACAAATCTGGTATCCTGACCAGGCCTACATGTAGGTCTTGAGCTGGTATAGGAAAACATAGACAAAGGTCACAGACCCGTCCTGCATTCTGCCACCATTTTAGAGATGACCGTTATCAGCATCTCTCACCTCTTGAAACCAATTGATGATAAAATACACTTAATAAAGGGAGAAAAAAATATCCTGAAAATTTATTCAAAGCTCTCTAGCTGGTATCCACTATAAACACAGAGTATCAACAAAGAGTAAAAAAAACCTGTCCTACATTCCACCACCATTCTTATTAAACTGATCATGGTCTATTTGCTCTCCGGCTTCTCACCTCTTGAAAGTTAAAACTAATGGATAAAAATAAACTGAACTTCTGAAAAATATTCTCTCAAAACATATCTGATTTCTAGCCATTATCAGAAACAGAGGGCATCAACAAAGACAAAGGTCACAAACGTGTCCTACATTCTGCCACACAGCTGATCATAAATTGCAATGGTCTCTTCAGTTCATCCGTCAGGTTCAAACCTCTTGACACCAATGGATACAAATAAACTGGACAAAAACAGAATCGTTGCTGATTGCTGAATACTGAAAGAACTTAAAGGGGAAGTGCACCCCGATGAAAAGTTTGCTATAAAAATGCCCAAAAAAAATAATTGAAAAATATTGGTGAAATTTTGAGGAAAATCCACAAAATATTAAGAAAGTTATTAGAACTTTAAATCATTGACTTGTGACTTCATAAATGAGCAGCCGCCCCAAATGTTATGTAAAATAAAATGCATGAATTTGATTTTTAACGGTTCATAACTTCTAAAAAATATTTCAGGAGCTGGTGTGAAATGATTTTTGTCTGTTGATATACTGAAGCTACAATAAAAACCATTTTCATTTTAGAAAATGACATTTCATTGATTTTTTTTTCAAATTCACGATACATAGGGAGCTGCTCGCATATGACGTCACAAATCAAAAATTAAAATTCTAAAAACTTTTTAAAATCTTTGATGGATTTTCCTAAATTCTTTACCAATATTTATTATTACATTTCCTGCTATTTTACAGTAATTTTTATCAGGGTGTACTTCTCCTTTAAGAAAAATATCCTTTGAAAAATATTTGATCTCTTGCTAGGATCACAAGCACAGGGTGTCAATGTCTTTATCAAGGTCACAGACCATCCTACATTCCGTCTCCATTAAACTACAGACGACACTTATTAGCCGGTGCTGCACCAGCCCGCGTTTGCTCAATCTCGAGATTTTAGCCTGATCGGCCCTCTTCGCGATTAATCTCGAGATTCAAGAAACCCCCGTCTCCACCATCGCAAGAAGAGCGATTCCTGCTCGAGCGAGGCATCAATGCATTATGGTCTGACGCCGTGAAATAATCCTGAATGCGCCTGCACCTGCGAATTAGCGGGATAATGCGTAAAATAGCGCGCTATTTTGCAAATAATGCCAAGTTGACTTGGGATTGCAATGTCGAGATTAATCCAGCGAACTAGCGCGATAATTGCGTCTCCATTACAAATAATCTCGAGATTGTTCAGATCAGGATAATTTGCCAGATCAGAATTAGTGCGCTAAGTTGAAAACTCGGGCTGGTGAAGACGGCCCTAAAGTCTCTTCACTTCTCAGTATCTAACCTCCTGAAACCAAAAGATGAAAAATGAATTGGAGAGTGAAGTGATTTATCTTTACAGGTCACTCAAGAGGAAATCGATATTAAGAAAACAAAGAGTGATGAATTGTTGGAGTGGTAACAGGTAATGTCTATATAGACTGAGGTTTAAAAGGCTTCTAGTTCACCTACATGCCTTTAGCAGCTGCATAATGTGCCATCGAATAGGCGATGAGATAATAGGAACCTCATTAAATACTATTGCATGTAGAAACTGACCTTGATTTAAGATGAGTCACAACTTTTAGATCTTGAGTGATAATGAAGGTTGGCCCTCACATATAATTAATCAAATATGATTAGTGTATGCTTAAGAAGTAGTACATATATACATGTATGTACGTCCATGGGATATCGCTGTCAAATAGCACATTCAGATTTCTATTCAAAGGCCCACAATGCACTTGTATAGGTGAAATATCACAATATAAAGAAATAAAAATAAAACACAAGCTAAGACAAAATCTTGTACAATACTGGACACATTTGTTGGCCATGATTTTCTCACAACAATCGCTTCAGTCAAAACAGAAGCCTCTTATAAATTTTACATCCTCCATCTGATATTAGGCATACTCAAACATGCATTTAATTCAGAGACAATGAGACAGAAAAAAACCGGTGTTACCCAACCTACTTTCACTCCTACATGAAGCTCCTCTTTGTTTTAGATGATCTTCAAAATGTCAGGGGAGTGGGTGTTCATGAAGCACATCATTTTGGTGATTCCACTCACTTATCTCTCCCCAGAAACGCGCATAACAATTGACACAGGAAAATCACTGACAAATCACACGACATGATGATACCATCCTGCGGACTCCTACGATGAATGAATGATATATGCATCATCAAGCTTTCCACTGCAGCATACAAAGGGCAAAATCAATACTAATATACACATTCCAGGTAAAACTCTGCAGCTAATACGAGGGGGGGGGGCGAGCAATAGATGATGACTGTACATAATGTATGTATACATTGTATATGAATTTACATACATGACGTCAGAGCAACTGCATATTAAGACTGCTTGAGGCAACCTACACATGTACATTGTTTTCCAAGTTTAATACACAGGATTGCATGTACATGCAGGCCTGCAAGTAAATAGAAAACAGTTGTTGACATGAAGAGGTTCTCTAGATCTATCTCCTTTATTATTTTACATTCTTCTTGAATTTAAAATTGTAATTTTTTCATGCTTTGTTTCAATGAAAATCTGAATTTAAACGTTTCATAAAAATAATTATAATGAAGAGTTTTCCACTGATATGCGCATCTTGTTATTCACTGTAAAGGTTGTTTCTGTACTTACACCTACATCATGTAAATTTTAGCGGAATATGTATTCTAATTGTTCATCATTGTTAAAAAAAAAACTGATGAAGCCCAGTACATACAGAATAGCTGGATTTTATGAGAACTTGTTGCTGTTTATACAACTCTTGCTAAATTGACAATCAAAAGCCTGGCATTTGTTTAATTTAGATTCATCATTTTCACACCATTGCACATGTTATTTCTCTTTTATGTCTTTCCTGCTTTATCTCCTACAAGCTATTTTACTGCAAACCTGACCAAGACAAAAGCAAAACAAATACCTACTGACCAATTTCCCAACAGCAATGCTAGTGTGTAGTTTACTGTATATGTATGGTGAGCTCCATACCCATACAATCTCATGAACAAAGATCATCCAATCTCATGTACATGTAGATCTAGTAAGGCCTTAAATAGTCTCTCCTTCCAAGGGGTATGTCCTTGACCTTACACAGCTGACTAGACTAGAGGCAAGCATGTACCAGAAGCTCATTTTGGGATCAACTCTGAAAACCAGGGTATAAGAAGAGCTAGACAATTACTAACTGAAAAAAAACCAAACAAGCATATGTTTTTAAGTCTTTTTTATACACACCTTTTAAATACATTATCACAAGTCGTCAATGGGATTTGGAAATGTCCTTGTACATGCCCATAATAAGCCTAGCATTCTTAATATGAGGAGTATGGTGATGCCATTTTATATGTGTACAAATGTTCTGGGTAAAAAAAATAACATTTCAGCTGAATAACTAGTGTTACATGTACATGTACAATGTATGTAACAAGCATAGCATTTTCAGAATATTAATTTTTATGAATGTGTCGAGTGTAAAAATCTGCTTTTTGTAAATGACAAGGTTTGTTGTTCAATGTATTTTAGAAAATCAAGGTAATGCCATGAGCACCAAAAGATGGACCAGCGCATGATACATGTACAATCACACCCACTCCCCTGGGGAGTGAGGTGCGTCCTTGACCTTAAACAGCTGATTGGGATGCAATGGTGGGGGCTTGACCAGGTCAGTCATAACATGGACCTATTACATAGGTCCATGGTCAACAAAAAAATGAGCATCTCTGATTACAGATGATGGGAGCTCAACAATGAGACTGTGTTCACGCAAAATTTTATCTCAATAACACAAACATACCTGTACCTCAACCATGATTCTGCAGGAGCATTCATACTATCATTTCCATCATGATTTTTTTTCTTTAGAGATGCATAATTTTTAATGGATTTTCCTCAGAGTCAAACCTTCACCAATATTTTCAATTATTTTTCTGCTATTTTCAAAACAACGTTTTTATCAGGGTGAACTTCCCGTTGAAGTCAACCACAAATGATGATTTCCATGTCTGTGAGTATCACTACAAATCATTACAGCATGGATAAGGTCATGTAGGGTCAACTGGTTATCATTTTGGTGGACTAAACATCAACCTGGGAGTGAAAGAACTCAATCTATCAGGGTGTTTTTATAAAGGAGAGAAAACCGGACATAAAGTGAATAGAGACTTTTAGGAGCAGTGAACGTGAACGACGTAGCAGTCCTCTGATCGTTTGAGTCAACGTCGTCGTCTGCCCTTGTTCACTACAATTGCGAATACTTTAGATTTCACTCGACTTGTACGTGTACATTCGTCCACGTGAAACAGCGCGATAACCAGCGGGTCATGACACGCTGCCCGTCCCGAAAGATCTGGCGTACCATCGCCTGGCGACCCGGTCGGGTGATGCGAAAGTGCAACTTGTGCACACATGCCCTTTCACTTGCTTTGATTCCTTTTTACTCGAGTTAGGATATATATCGATATAAATTTTGGAGGTCATAAAGCAATTCCAAATATGATAAACATAATGCATCGTACAACTTACATTAATTTTGTGAAAAGTCACTGTAAACTGTGTTTTAAAAGGGAAAGGTTGATCTTCATGCTGGGCTTGAACGGTCAAAATGACGTCACTCACGTACACGTCCACTATGATTTAGGAGAACCGCAAAATAGATGTGGCGAGGTTCTCGATTCTGATAGTGGACGTGAGGACCTGAGGCATATGGAACGCCAAAAAATGACGTCATCTCGTACCAGTCCACTATGTGGACGTACATTTCTAAAAGTGCTCAATGTCTACTAGTCTTGTATGGACAGGCATCCATTGCAGCTCCTGTATCTTAAGGCTGCAGGCTTGTAAAGAGTAGGCCTAGCAAGTACACAATGTGGAGAGAGAAAAGGGATAAAATGATGAAAGTGTACTCTTAAATTTCAAGGATTTAAAACAAATCCCTATTGGTTGTGAATGGTGACCAGTCGAAATACATTTAATTTCAATCTTAAGGATTAGCTATCAAAAGCTCATCCTCAAAAGATATAAATTAAAATCTTTTAGCTTTATATTTAAATCCACAAGGCTAAAATCTTATACTCAGCTGTTTACTATTTATTTCACAGTCTATCTGGATTTATTGATTTTGAATCCTTGGAATTTTAGAGTGTATACGCAAGGTCCATTGTAACCAAGATGTTGGACTTCAGATTGAGCTTACCATGGACCTATTACGAATGGACATTCAACGAGAGCATTTTATGACCACCACCTGTTTCCAGCTGTCAAAATTGCTGTCTAACCCTTAACTTTCTCTTTACGCGGTTTTTACAACGACCGCCCGGGGTGATTGTTTACACAAGCTCCTTTCGCCCGATGATCGTCACCGATCGATCACTGGCCCTCTTTCGACCAAAGACGGTCATGTTGTAGCCCCGATTGCCAATAGGGAAAGTCCTTACATTACCTAGAATGCAATGCGCAATTCATATCCGGTTTTTCAGTACATTATTTTAGGCTCTCTATAATGTGCGATTGTCGTCTGTCCATCAAAAAAAATCCCGTTAAATTTCATCAATCCTGTGGAATTTTATGCCCAAATGAAAATCAACTTCTGACCGAAGGTAAGCGCTACTATCGACATCGATACTGTCCGAAAAAGCTGAGATTTTAACGTTTTTCCGCAGATTTTTTCGTCGAATTTCAACTGCTTTTTTGCCGTAGATATACGGATCTGCAAGGTGATGTCAATGCATTTCATTTCCGGTTGTTAGCGATGTACGTAAAAAATACGTTTATGCACGCCTGTTTTCTTGTTTCTGCTATCATTTTCATAGCGCTAACGTTCGCTGCTGTGCGTTGCTTTTGATAAAGTGAACGAACAACATCGCAATGGGTAGGAGCAGCGTACAATTGATTTCCGCTGTCAATCAGTGAGAGCATGTTTTACGACCGGCTTGATGGGTGTCAGCTGCCAGCGCTCTGTTTATAAAAGGATTAGCGGCGACGGTCTCTGTGTCAAAGGAGGGGATTCGTTGAATGTCCATTCGTAATAGGTCCATGAGCTTACAAAGCCAGACAGGTCATCAAAACAAAATGATCTGTCTAAATGAAGAAAGGATCACCAAGCTCTTCCTCAACATCAAAACTTTAAAGTAAACTTGAGAAAATTTATCTAAAATGAAAAGATAAACACCAGAGTTCTACTTCTAATCACCACAAAGAGGTCAAATACTTAAATATGTTCTACTGGGAATACTCCGTTGAATGAAGAAAGGTGTCACTGTAAATCATCTCCTTGACTCAAAACCAATTTCTAAATTAGTCATCTTGTTTTGAAGCGGCATAAATCTAGGGAGCTTGCAATTTATCCAGTATCACTGACACTAATAATCATTATACTATTTCTTTTTTGTTAACAAATAACTACAAAGATAATTCTAAATCACAGCTCAGCTGAAAATCCTCTGTGCAGTTCAACAATAGTTAGTTAACCCTCTGACCCAAAGAAACGGTCTAGACAAAACACCATGGTTTGATCACATCAAGGACAAGTCTTTGTCTACATGTACATGACTTCATGGGGTTGTACATGTAGGTCCCTTCAACAAATTAAAGGAGCAAACTTTCGTGGCATGTAGGCATGTAGGCCTGTAGGGTCCCATCCATCCAGCAGTTTGGTACCCCGGTACCTTAAAAACATATTTTCTCCCTATAAAAATAGGGCCTACTTCCCTGAAAGGATAATGAGATGAATAATTAGATTTGCAAGAGTTTTGAAAATTATCATGTACAAATATCAACTGTTGATACTCCTAACAATAACACCTCGACTTATTAGGCCTATAGGCGCAGTGTTTCTACTTTTTGACCTTTTCCAAGAAAGGTTCAGGAAATAAAAAATTCCAGGAAATCCGAAAATTACAATAAAACAACAATTAGACCTAGCAACATTCGATCACAGCTCAAAATTTCTGATCGCTCTCGGCGCTCGCATTTTGTATTTTTGTTCGGATTTTTAAAAAGTGTGTGAACAAAAAAATAAGGTTAAATTCCTTGATTTTGGTCACTTGGACAAGTTTAGACTCGCTATATATTAATGTCTGATTTTTGTTAAAAATTAAACTTGAAAATTCCAGGAAACTCTATGAATTTGGGGTTGTTTCTGAAAATTTCTTTTGGATCTGTGGAAACACTGTATAGGCGCTAACAGAAATGGAAATGGAGTTGAAGATTGGAGATTGAATGAAGCTACATGTATGCTTTTGATTGCTTTGAAAACCTAATAACGTCAAGTACAGAGGGAAAAAATAAAATTAAAAGCAAATTTTAACTGACAATTGGCCAACACTGCCAATTCTAAATAGTGAGCTTGTCAACTTTGTCTGTAGTTGAAGTAAGGTTGTAAATGTCATCAAGTCTACCAGCACTAACCAAATCTGTTTTGTTTTGCCATGATCCAGAACCATCGAATTACACATAGGGTCATTAAAGGTCAAGTCCACCTCAGAAAAATGTTGATTTGAATCAATAGAGAAAAATCAGACTAGCACAATGCTGAAAATTTCATCAAAATCGGATGTAAAATAAGAAAGTTATGACATTTCAAAGTTTCGCTTATTTTTAACAAAATAGTTATATGAACGAGCCAGTTACATCCAAATGAGAGAGTCGATGATCTCACTCACTCACTATTTCTTTTGTTTTTTATTGTTTGAATTATACAATATTTCAATTTTTACGAATTTGACCATTAGGACCTCCTTGCCTGAAGCACAAAATGTTAAAATAATGGAATTCCACGCGTTCAGGGAGGAATGAAACTTCATTTCACATGACAATGACGAGAAAATCAAAATATTTCATATTTCATATAATAAAATACAAAAGAAATAGTGAGTGAGTGATGTCATCAGTTCCCTCATTTGCATACCGACCGAGGTGTGCATATAACTGTTTTGTGAAATGAAGCAAAACTTGAAAATGTCATAACTTTCTTATTTTACATCCGATTTTGATGAAATTTTCAGTTTTATGCTTGTTGAATTTCTCTCTTTTTATTCAAGTCAAGTTTTTGTTGGGGTGGACTTGTCCTTTAAAGACATTTCTTTTTGATAGTCAACTTACTTGTCATTTATTTGTATGTATTTTTTCTGTCATGATTTTTCTATTTGCTCGTTTGTAAAGTGCTGTGATACAGTCATTGTGAAGAGTGCTATATAAATACTAATATTGTAAATTGTATTGTATAACTATTAGGCTACATGTTACATAATTACATTCTACATGTAGGCCTACTTTGGGAAAGTATCTGACAATGTATTAAATAATCTATCTGATTTGACCTTTGACCAATTCACATCATAACTACATATATACAAATACTCACAAATAACTACCACAGCGACACAGTAAAAACACAGATATATTTTAACATTGACCTTTGACCTGCTTATGCACCCTTTGACACAAGAACAAGGCTCCTACCATTCAAGTTTGGCTTCGGGTTGAATGATTGCAAATTGTCAACCCAGTAAAATATATGCAGGCAGGTCAAAACAGCAGGCGGTGCTGCACCAGCCCGAGTTTGCTCAATCTCGAGATTTTAGCCCGATCGGCCCTCTTTGCGATTAATCTTGAGATTCAAGAAACCCCATCTCCACCATCAAAAGAACTATTCCTGCTCGAGCGAGGCATCGATGCATTATGATCTGACGCTGTGAATAAATAATCCCGAGTCGAATCTCATGTGCGTCTGCACCTGGGAATTAGCGGGATAATCTGTAAATAGCACACTATTTTGCAAATAATCCCAAGTTGACTTGGGATTGCAATCTGGAGATAAATCCTACGAACTAGCGCGATAATTGCGTCTCCATTACAAATAATCTTGAGATTGTTCAGATCGGGATAATTTGCGAGATCAAAAATAGCGTGCTAATTTTAAAACTCGGGCTGGTGCAGACAGCCCTTGTAAAGCCAAACCTGAAAGTGCATTGCCCCTCCCCTATAAATAACATTTGATTTTAAGATGACCTTCAATTTATCACTGCAAAAACATTAAGTTTGGTCTAAACTATAAAACTGGCTGTTAAAGTGTGTTTGTACAGAGAGGCATCATTATGTTGATTGCTGAGTGTACTAAACATAACGGTTGGGAATTTAATTAAATAATAAGTTACAAGGTTTTTCAAATAGTTATACATGTACATAGCCTTTTCATAACAAGTTGATGTTCCTTTTACCTAATTTGTTTTCTGCTGATTTCCGATATTTGTTTTTATTGCCTATTCATCAACAAAATGATTGAACAGATGAACATGTACAAATTCTATCCTCTTTGTCTGTTTTCGTCCATCAAATTCAAAGATTAAAGACATAAGACCGACATTCAATTCCACCTGTAATTTAGATTTAGATTTGTATATATCCTGATTTGGGGTTAGTTGGCAGGCCTATATTATTAGGTCTGGACTTTGATATCATAGTTTAGACTACTACATGTACAGGCAATTGACCGCTGAGCTATTGTAGCTAATGCATGTGTTGAACAATCTCCACAATACCTTCAATCAATACAGCAATGTAGATCAATAAAAATAACACATGGCTAGAGGAGCAAAACGTACATTGTAAAATACATGCAGCACAACAAGTGTTGTGTACCTTACACAGAATATCTGACCTCTTTTAACCTTGCAAATCTGATGGCCAAATTACAATATTTCGGGAAGTAACTTGATGCAATTGGGTGTTGATTATAAAAAAAAATCACAACTTCTCCGTCGATTATTTGAAAATATAGAGTTTTCTATAAAAAAATATCTAAAACAACCAAAACCCATAAAGAAACTATGAACCATAGAGACCCAACTTGTTGCCAGTTGTTTTTTATATTGCTTGTTGTTATTGTTGTTAATGGTGCTCTGACAAGCTTTGGTATCCTGTGCACCAGTTGCTTGATTAAAGTCACTTTTAAAAAGTAAAATTAGCAACCTCTATAGGCCTACATGTACTTTTTAACCATTATGGCTGCAGAATTAAAGCGACTCGAAACTACTCTGAAACTGAATGTAGCAGTCAAAAGGTGTGGCTATTGGTGTGTGTCCAAGATTATTAATCTAACAAAGCACACTTCAGATGAGTAATACATGAAGTAGGGGTGTGGCCATCCTTTCAATATCACATTGACAGGAAACCATGCACTTAAGCCAATGAAGCTTACTAAACAAAATATTGCACAATCCTAAGACCAACTTGCATAATACCAGTAAAATCAGGAAGGTCATTTTTGGTGGTATATCTAATGAGGTCATGCACTAAAAATAGTCATCTGGGGAGCGTTTCATGAAAGGACTTGTCAGACGTTTTATCCGACAAGTCCTATTTTATCCGACAGTTGCCATAGTAACAGTGCTTCTTAGCCAATCAACATCAAGGAAAGATGTCAGATCTGACAACTTGTCGGACAAAAATGTTGATGAAACACTCCCCAGAATGGCGTAGACCAACATTCCTCTATTACAGCCATTTTTCAATATGAGCTTCTAGCTATGATATTGCAGGTATAGCAAACTAAAATTGGATGCATGAATACATTCATTGAGACGAAATCAAATATTTATTTTCAGGTTCTGCATGACATAAAAAAACAATACAATGAAATAAAAAATAAGTCAAATGTAATTCATATTCACATTCCATCCTTCAGTTTCAATGCGTTTTGCATTATGACATCATATAAACATAAGGTTCTCCGTCCATTTCCCTGATGTATTACAAAGCAAATGGCATGTTGACATAATTAGGGTCAGGAGAAGCCTTCTAGTGCTTCACTACAGCTCCGTGTATACAGGAGGCTCATCCACACTTTCAATCAATGAAGTCGACCCAACATGCGATAATAAAGGATATTGCACCCGCAAAGATAGTAAACAATATTCACTTACTGCAACTGCCTTCATCTGATTTGCCCAAGGAAAATATTGAGGTGTAGATGCAGCAGCCCACTGTGAAGCATATGGGATCCTACGCAATGGTGATCACTGTTATGGTGCAAAGTGTGTACTTTCTCATATGCTGTGCTAGCTGTATGGGACCTGTTTGTACACTGCTACAGCGCAGTTGCAGCGACGGGCATTGCAGCATTCTTGACGATAGAACACAGTCATAATTGCACACTGCCGTAAGGAGAGTGTACATGAAGCCTACAATGTACATATACACTTTGCTTCTGTGTACGACAGTGATGATGGTATGTCCCTTAGAAAGTAGTTTCGCTAAAAATAATGCCAGCTGGATGGAGGGTAGCTGGTTGTGGGGTTAGGGGCAAGATATTTTCCTTTGAACATTCTACAGTGTGTTTTGGAAAGGAGTAAAGATATGTTCCTTTAAATATTTCTTGATGGCGATGCGTTTATTTCTCCTACGTCTTTTTGCAATACACAATCCTATCCATGTTATTGTGAGGCACAGAATTTCTCAATGACTGGGAAACCATAGAGTTTATGATATTCCACTGGGAAGGAAAGTGTATGAAACTAGATGCAAAGGCCATGGTCGGATATTAATCCTACCTTTCCTATCCAGTATCCACTGATATCATGACACTTAACTGCATTTCACTACCTTCAATCTTAAATGTATCTAGCATCAGTGGGAAATGATTCCATTTGTGGAACAAACAAGATCAGAAATTACTGCAAATGCAAAGGAGGAGGAAGGGAAGAGAAGAAACCTTGTACCCAGAACTTGATTGACAGCATTAGACATTAAAATATGACATAAAAATCATATCAAAACAAACAGACCAAATGCTTCCACTTCCTATTAGGCCCTAATAAAATATGTTTTCTATCACAATTAACAAATTCCATGTATCAATCCAAAAATGTTACAAACAATGGATTTATGGATTCCATACAGCTTTTCAAGGGAAAAGATTGTAAAACAAACAAAATCATCATTTTGTAATTCAGAAAATTTTTGAGGAGGTAGTATTAAAAATGGATGGACAAGAATAATCTAGGTCACATCTGAGTAAGGTCAAGGAGAAACCAGCATGCACACTGCAAATGGGGGCTGGTTCACACATTGAAGAAATGTATGATTTCAAATCAATGTTTTAATGATTCACGAAGGAGGTTGATGATCATACATGTACATGTACATGCACTGAATGCCTAATACTTTAATTCATCTGATATTTATGGAGGTTGAAAAGTTTGTGGAAATCGAGAGTTTTTACGAGATTTTCTATGATGGATGTTTTGCATGAATGTACATTCCTGCACATCTGAAATAATCAGAGATTGGCAATAGGAGTTCTACGCAAAAATAGAATGGAATTTTTTTCTATCTTGAATATATATAAAGAGCAAAATGTATTGCCTGTCATGCAACAATGGGAATCATTCAAACAACAAGTGGAACACCTGTGGCAGTCTCGCCTACATTACGCGACTTGATATAGCAGCAGTGCTGACTTTTGAAACAGCTATTGAATAATCATTCACAAAAGATAACATTCATACCCAAAATGGCATTTGACCATGATCATGTGTGACCTAAGACAAATACCCCAAACATTACCAAAGTTTGTTGATCCTAAATGACCTTTCTTTAACTTTGGCCATGTGACCTGAAACTTGCACAGGATTTTCAGGGATACTTGATTGCTCTTAAATCCAAGTTTCATGAACTAGATCCATAAAATTTCAGAGTTATGACAATTCCACAAATACCCCAACATGGCCAAAGTTCATTGACCCTAACTAAGTGACCTCTGACCTTGGTCATGTGGCCTGAAACTCAGGCAGGATGTTCAGTAATACTTGAATACCCTAATGTCCAAGTTTCATTAACTAGGTCCATATACTTTCTAAATTATGACATTTAAAAAACTTAACCTTGGTTAAGATTTCGACATTTATTCCCCCAACATGATCCAAGTTCATTGACCCTACATGTAAATGACCTTTGACCTTGGTCATGTGATCTGAAACCAAAGCATCCTGCCTTCAGTAATACTTGATAACCCTTATGTCCAAGTTTCATGAACTAGTCCATATAATTTTCTTAGTTATGATGTCACTTCACAAACTTAACCTTAGGTTAAGATTTGATGTTGATGCCGCTGCCGCCGTCGGAAAAGTGGCACCTATAGTCTCGCTCTGCTATGCAGGCATGACAAAAATGGATCCCTATCTAATTTTCAATCCTGAATTTTGAAAATACCTAGATCATATAATAATAATAACTGCCTAAATAAATGTATTATTGAAGTAATGAACTATGTACCCTACCTATAAAATAGTTGGTATAAGGGTATGTATGGTCCCAGATACTTATCATTCTCGCCTGACCTGGGCAAATCCTTCCAATCCATCATGAATGAAAATTTAATAACAAACCATTGAAGCGATTCCCCTGTCCACTGCCAAGTGTGACAGTCCATCTATTTATAGCACCAGGAGCAATTCCTATCTGATTAGCATTACCTATCAGCGTTCAGTTCATAGCCCCCTCATACTCCAAAGCCAATTAACTTCCCAGGGTATCTCTCAGCAGTGTGCGTGCAAGTACGTATTGAACAAAGGCCTATAGGCTATCCATGTACGTGGCAAGCGGATTGGCACAGGATGCTCTTGATACATTCAGCCTGCGGCAAAGACACTCTGCCTTGCAGTCTTGGTGAAATTCCAATTTACCTGTCGCAAGCTGGGGAATGGGCCATCATCTCCATCGTACGATACATTTCTTTGATTTATAGTTTAGGCGTACCATATCACAATGTATTTCTTATGCGCAATACTTTTTTTAATAACTTCTGTACTAACACGATCATTGAGTAATTTGTGTTTCAAACTATGTACTTTGATAGTATTAAAGCCATTAGTTTGCTATGAATCAATAGATGCAATGTAGACCTATAGCCTTTCAAATAAGTTTTCAAGAAATATTGAAAACCACCATTTTTGGGTGATATTGTATGAGATAACATAAACAACAAATAATTAAATGAATAAATAAACTTTAATAGAAATCCAAAGAATGCGCCAGAGACATGAATAGAATAATATATTTCATAATTTCTGAAACATATAATCTGGACTCTGGAGAATAGGCATACAAATAAACAATTTACCATTGTGCAGCTATCCAGTAGTAGCGCAATAATTTTTTTACGTGAAAGTATAATCCCATCCATGGACATACATGTAGGTCCATGGTAAAACACAGAGGCACAGAGAATAGTAGGCTACACTGCAGCAGTAAAGAGAATACATGTAGGCCTACCGTAACTCCTAATGTAATTTTACATCACTACTGATCTATATCAGTCACAATTTTGGTGATAATCCATCAAAGTCGATTAATGATTGACTTGTAATTGTATCATCAAAAGATAGGGACGATGATGATGATGATTCTGGTACATCTCATTCCACAAGTTTGTACGATGGATATTAAATACATGGAGGTCCATGGTATGTAAACATGTCTGTTGTTTGAATTCCTTGCGTGTCTATCTCTCCGCATAGCAGGTACTATTATGATACTAGACATTGGGATGCTATGTGCAGAATGGAAGATCTTTGTTCCTCGCATTTTGATCTTGAAAATTTTTCCAGATTATTGTTTCTGATTAGCTGATTCAAACTTCAAGGTCGAGTTCACCATAAAAAAGGAGTTGATTTTATAATTAAAGTACAGAAATATCAAATAAATCTAACACTGGTTAAGGAAATTTGGCTCAAGTAATAAAGTCCATTATCAAATCCACCAATGTAATCTTTAAGATAATAATAATATGGATATAATACCAACATACTAGCCTACATGTAGCATTACACATCCACATTTCTTTTTAATAGACGATTCCAATTAATACATTTTTCAGTTTTCCTTTGTTTACTGTGATGTAGGAGAAAAATGGTCTCTGTTATTTTATATTTCACTTTAGAATTCCTTTTCCCCGTTTTATCAGAGCATGGGGGTCTTCCCACCTCATTAATTCAGGCATGTTCAGCAAAATACAAAAAATAAATAAATCCTAGGGCTTGACTGTTTACAGCAATTCTTGGTATAATGACGTACATGTAGATCTGGTAGGATATAAGCACTTCATTATGATTGTTCATGCAAATACTAGTCATTTGTATCACTTTCTATAATATATCAAGTTTCAATGAACTCCCTATCAGTTAAAGGAGAATGAAACCTTTGGAACAAGATAGCTTGTGTGAAATTCAAAGAAATAGATCAACAAAAGTTTGAGAAAAATCGGACAAATAATGAGAAAGTTATGAGCATTTGAATATTGTGATCACTAATGCTATGGAGATCCTCACATTGGCAATGCGATAAAGATGTGTGATGTCACTTGTGTACAACTCTCCCCATTACTTTAGTATATATTTCAGTTAAACACCTCTTTTATCACATCTATCAGTAGATCATGTCATGTGCTCTTTCTATAGGAGGGCATGTAATACAGAGATTTAAAGAATACATCATGGATAAAGAGTTTGTATCACCATATTAAAGAAAAAGCAAAAAGATACATGTGACATCACACATCCTTGTCGCATTGCCAATGGGAGGATCTCCATAGCATTAGTGATTGCAATATTCAAATGCTCATAACTTTCTCATTATTTGTCCGATTTTTCTCAAACTTTCTTTGTTCTTATTCTTTGATTTTTCTGTTTCGAAATAAGCCTACTCGTTACAAGGTTTCATTCCCCTTTAATTCCTAAAAATTCAGTTTCAATATCAAAATCATGAGGACCATGATAAAGGAAGATGGCTGGAACCACTGTTAGTACAAAGGACACACAGAGTTGTTTTGGAACTATATCCTTTGTTATGACTCATTGCAAGGCTATGTTTTTGTGGCAATGGGTGACCTACATGAACAGACTATAATAGGCCTGCATCCTAAGACCTGATTCACAGCAACGTTCCTGGGTGGTGGTTCGTATAGTGGTTCATAAATCTGTTCGTTAAGTTAAGCGTGACTTTAATAATGCACCAATGAAACATGTTCTTACATGTAGGTGCCGATAGCTACTCACTTAGCACAAGAAAGGGTCACCAGTCATGATCATGCATAAATACATCATAACTAAGAAAATAACTTTAAGCAATGCCGCCCCCCCCCCCTGGCCTACGCTGGACCAAACCAGCATGATTGTGTATGCACAAAATGATCAAGGAAAAATCTCCTGGAGCTAGTAACACCAAGCTTAGCAATTAATCAATCATTTGATTTAATTGCACAGAAAGATTGATATTACATCAATCCTCCAATCAGTGCTAAGTTTTGTGTTAAGAGGCCCTGAACTGCTAGACAATACAAAATCATGATAATTGATACTGTTAGATCATTCAGCTTTGTGACCTATTTTGGATCCCATCTTAAAGGGCAAGTCCACTCCAGAAAAATGTTGATTTGAATAAATAGAGAAAAATCAAACTAGCATAACGCTGAAAATTTCATCAAAATCGGATGTAAAATAAGAAAGTTATGACATTTTAAAGTTTCGCTTATTTTTCACAAAATAGTTATATGCACAATTTAGTCACATGCAAATGAGAGAATCGATGATGTCCCTCACTCACTATTTCTTTTGTTTTTTATTATTTGAATCATACAATATTTCAATTTTTACAGATTTGACAATAAAGACCAACTTGACTGAAATATAAAATGTTAAACAATGGTAATTCCACATGTTCAGGGCAAAATAAAACTTTGTTTCACAGGACAATGAGGAGAAAATTAGAATATTTCATATTTCATGTAATAAAATACAAAAGAAATAGTGAGTGTGTGATGTCATCAGTTCCCTCATTTGCATACAAAACAGGATGTGAATATAACTATTTTGTGAAATTAAGCAAAACTTAAAATTGTCATAACTTTCTTATTTTCTATCCAATTTTGACGAAATTTTCAGTGTTGTGCTTGTTGGATTTTTCTCTTTTTATTCAGATCCACTTTTGGTTGGGGTGGACTTGTCCTTTAAATACAGGGTTCCCAGCTTTTCAACAAAATTCCCTGATGAAGTTTAAAATTCCCTGATAATTATTTAAACCCATTCCCAGTTTGGCATGTTTTTAAGTTTTTGCAGTGAATTACATGTATTTTCAGTACAAAAAACAATTAATGTAAACTACCGTAAGTAACGGTGTATTAACCGCACCTTTTTCTCGGCGGGATATAAGCAAAAGTCGGGGGTGCGGTTAATACACGGTGACGGGTCTGAGCCCGCCCGCGTAACCCCTCGCGAACATGTAAGAAGTCTGCCAGTACACAACACATCGAGTGGCCGGGCGTAGCCGCCCAGGGCAATGTCGTTTAGAGGGGTATGAGCCGCGGGTAATGGGAAGCGATTATTACGATCTTAATCAAATAGTGTCCATAACAAATGCACCCACCTTCATGACACTAATTTCGACTTTATTCTCGATTCAAAGCAGCGAAGTTCCCTGGCTAAGTTCAAAGAGACGCCAAGCATTCTCGGTAATTATTTGTCACAGCTGAGCAAGAGCCGAGAGCTAACTTGCGTTGTATTGTGGTTTTAGTGCGACTTAAGCTGGCGCTATTCATTTTAACCCCTCAAAGTCCCGTTTCGCGCCAGCTTATTTTTTTCTTTCCTGTTTGCTTTTCATAAGATACCATGTACACCGTGCACCACGTACATGTATGAGGGAGACGGCACGAAGCCGTAAAACAACTGGAAAAAATGCCAATTTCTTTGTTTCTTGAACCTTCCTGTAATCCCGTATCCAAAATTCATGCTAAGCCATCGAATGCTAGACAAATTCTGAAAGTGATTGTGAGGTTGTGATGCAAGAAATGTGAAAGACACAGTTCACAATTTGATAAGATGTACTGGTAGTGGTACCGTATCGAAGTTTGCAATGTACATGTACAAGAACGGCAGTGCTGTGTGTGTGTACACTGTGACTGTGAGGTGAGTGAGTGTGTAAGTGGCCAATATTGTCGGGACCTTTCTTTCTTGCTCACATTTGTAGATGAATTGATCAAGAACAGCAGATTTCCGCATACCGGTAATCTCTTTGAATACTTTGAAATCTTTAACTTAGTTTTTGTTTCTTCGTACCTCAAATATGCATGTAAATGTGAGAAGGATTTTTTTTTTTTTTTTTTTTTTTTTTTTTTTTTAGTCCAAAGTTGGGGGTGCGGTTAATACACCGTTACTTACGGTAATTAGTACCACAATAACCAGTCATTCAATGGATGTTGTTTTGATATGCAACAAAATATAATAGAGTCTGACTGACTACCTTGCTTTCGACTTTTAGGCTGATCAAAATTCCCTCATTTTTGCCTCATTTGAGGTATTTTTTAATCAAATTCCCTGATTTTCCTTTGACTGGAGAAAAGTACAATAATTTTCCCTGATTTCCCTGATGGGCTGGGAACCCTGATATTTACATGTGATTACACATAGGACTGTGCAGTTAATACCCGTTATCTTTCTTTTCCCCAATCAGATGAGCCAACATCGTCAACTTGGAATATCCTACATGTACTTGTAAAGTAAAATTATAGTAACATGTATGTAGGTAGATGGAATAGATGAACATGAATACATGTAAAAGTATTAATGGTGCTAAATGTCAACTGAAAATTTGTTGTCTTGTCATCATAATATCCTCCAAATATTTCCCAGCTAATCCTGTTTTTTTGTTTATGATTCCTGGGTGCGAAATAACAGAAAGTCGACAAAGGGAGCATCTGCTTTGAAAACAAATACGAATGGCAGAACTCAGATAGCAACCAACACCCCGGTGACAACTATCAGGTGACATAAATGTCAGAGCATCTCCTAAGCCTCCAGAGATGGAAGAGATGTAGGAAAAGATGAAAGAGATTGATGGAGAGTAACAGAAGACATAGGATAAGTGTTGACTGCCATACCCATCAGCCCAGGATTTCAAATTATCCCACTATCTATAATCCAAAAATTTTACGCATCCTGATCAGAGCTTGATCAAGATTATAATAACACATTTAGTTGGCAAATTAAAGAAAATTTTAGAAAATTGATTTATTTGAATGCACCATGAGTTTTGTCGACAGACTAGACAACAATGCATCATCAAACCACCTGGTACAATAACATCGTTACATGCATGTTCTGTAGGTTTCCATGGCAAAGAATGATTCAATATACACGCTTCAAGGTACATGTATGTACACCAAAAAGCCTCTACATTGATTACAATCACATGAAAATATTTTATAGATTGTCACTCCTTTAATAGTACAAATGAGAATCATGGTGAGGGATTGTGGGAATAACAGACTTTTCAACTGACAACTGGTTGACACACTGGCATTTATTGCATTGGATTATCATCCACAATTCTCTATGTACATCATTTTCAAGACCCGATTGCATTTTTCAATGGGAGACATAATACAGAAATGAAAACAAATGCTGCCTGATAATAAGAAAGTGGTGCAAAAAATATCAGCTGAAATTTAATAAGTGAAAACTATGGAGCATATTTAAGTCAATTTGCAAAAAACATGAATCAACACTTCTAATTCCATAAAAGAGCCCTTCAAACCAAGGGTGAGAATGAGATATGCATTTGATTAAAAACATGTGACATTTAAGTACAGCAGTTGATAATCCATAATTTCCATAGGCATTTATTCAGAAAAACCGATATCAGAGAAATTGATAACCACTTCTGTAATTGTATCAGATATATTTTGCCTGATTTGTTTCAAATTTCAGCCTAAGTAGCAAGCTCAATTAGAATTTCGGTGTCCAATATCATGCAAATATGTTTCTTTCTAGTACTAGCTACATGTACAAAATGAAATTCTGTACTTTGACAGAAACACATTTATGTAAAAAATAATCATAATTCCCCCCAAAAATGGCAACAATAATCTAAAAAATTGAGACAATTTCAAGCTTGCAATATAACTTGAGTATACTGCTTCATTTCTTTAATGTGATTTTTGAACAATTTTAAGGTCGTAGAGACAGCCTAGATCTTTCTCTGTCTGTAATGGTAGGGACAGTGATTTTCCGTTTAAAAAAATTGCCTTTTCCGTTTCAGAAAATCTCAAATTCCGTTTCAGCATGTCAGAAAACGGAAATTCCGTTTCCCCATAGACTTTGTACACACGGAAAAGTGACAATTCCGTTTACACATTTACATGCACACTCGCACTGGTCAAAATTTGTATCTGCTACTGTACCAACAACACAATAAAATCCGTTCTAATCGGATCTATGCGGGTGAGTAAAATATTTTATCACACCCATTTTGCATGCATACATCCTCACCTTTCATATTATTAGCATTATTTCACGGTGAAATGATATTTCATCGATAATTTTGGGGGTTTTTGCACTTTTTGGACATCGTTATCATCAGTCAACGTCTTTTCCCAATCCGCCATCTTGGATTTTAAGACCACGATATCGTGCTGTTACATCTTCAAACGTAGAGGGCAGCAACACACAACTGTGTACATGTAGTTGAACGATACATGTGTGCATAAGCGCATGTGAAGCCCAACCCGGCCGGCCGGGTACGGGTACAATCGAGTGTGCTGATGTCGAGTGCAGTCACGATGTGTGAATTGTCATGATAGTAGCGAAGTGAGATCGTGTTTTCTGGGTTTTTTTGGCCATTTAATATTCTCATTTTGTTGTGATTTTGGAGTAATTTCTGTTGCTATTCTGTGTATTTTGAGGGAAAATAAGTTTTCCGTGATTTTCCGTTTGAAATGCCATTTTCCGTTTCAAAAGGCCCTTTCCGTGAATTCCGTCCGTTTTCCGCGATCGCGGAAAATCACTGTCCCTATAATGGGTCTTAATAATCATAATAATCCACTTTTATATAGCGTTAAGTAAATCAGAACAACATCTTTTAGTGCTTTACAGATATATTATTACCCTGGTCATCAGATCCTGGCATGCCCGCATACATGCACTTTCTCCACTCCCTGGGGAGCATTCCAACAAGAGTTCAAAGACTCAATTGCTAGGCATATTACATAGGCTTACGCAGCCTACCGGGTACCCATTTAATACCTGGGTGGAGAGAGGCAAAGTGTGGATTGCACCTTGCCAAAGGATACTTGGCCATGGTGGGATTTGAACACATGACCTTATAATTTCAATGCAAGAGTCAGAACCACTACCCCACGATGCTTCCACATGCTTTCTTCATAAGGCTCCCTAAAAGCATAATGCCAAGATTTCAGTAGCTTCCAAAAGCAGCATGTGGATTTTATATTGACAAACAGCTCTGTTTCAGCCACATAAAACAGCTTTGATACAATTTACAGATTACAGATGGGGGCAGCATGCACCCCCCCCCCAGAATTTGACAACTATATAAGTTTGTACATGTATATTCCAAGCCCAAAAAGGAAACAGATCACTGAAGTACTTCATACACCAAGAGTCAATATTAATAGCAAAATTATGATTTATTTAGCTCGCTCTCTTTGCTCACTCATTTATCATCACTTATCCCACTTTGACCTCTCAAAACAGATTGGGGATGGTGAACTTCGGTGCTCCGTCCCCCATAAAATTATCGCTCCTCAACGATATGGTGTGCCATGTTGTCTCTGAAAATATAATGGGAAAATTATGGTGTAAATATAGATTTTAAAAGTGTTAAACTGACCCTTCTCTTCCTTTGCTGACCACTGTGACTTCAAAGTAATAGATACCGCATGATGGTGGGATGGAGTGAGCGGTAGTCACTGAGGCTGCATCCTTATGAGTCTTTCCCATACCTGAAAGAATAAAAAAAGTTCAAACTTCGAGGATATCATATCATATAAATTCAAGGATTTGGACACGATTCTTTTGTTACTTTCGTAAATACAGGGCATTTGTTCATGTAGACGGGTAAAATAATTTTCAAAATAAGCCGAGTATACATGAGGTCACCTTCCAATGTTGCGAAAGCCAACACTATTTTATAGCGAAGCCATTTATAAATATATATATACTACAGAGCGAAGCAAGTTTTTGCACACTCATCAAGGGACCTTTGACTGTAAGGTGAATTCCACAGTAAACTTGCACCTAGACAAACTCTGGACTGACCCTTTCAGTAATTAAACATTTCATGATGTAGTGCTGACCACATACAGACTAGCAATTTACTGAAAGGGGTTATGTAGCCTACTTAAACAATTTTCATATTTTAATTACATAAATCATTCTTGCTTCAATAACCAGCTATTTTTAATGAAATGATATAAGTTTTAAAAATGTCTTCACCCATCGCCATCATACTCACTATTTTTCATCTTTTGTCAACCCTACCACCTCCCCTCTCTCTCTCTCACAAAAAACAACAACACACACACAAGTAGACAAAAGCATAACAAAATTTAATTTAACAGCAGCAGTCTGTTTATAATCCAATAAAAAAGGACGCAGCTGTTATTCTTTTTATGTGACAGGCTTACATGTAGATCTGGTATTAAAAACCACACATTCAGTTCAGGGAGAAGTAGGGCAGTAGTCACATGACTGTCACAATCAGGCCAAATAAGGTAATGGAGTGGCATGGTAACAATTTTCCTTGGAATAATACCATGATGAGATCATGAGAATGTACATTTTTGTAAACATTCAGTATTATGGTAAAGGTTGACTGATGGCGTAACAGTGTCGTGTACTGTGTTGTGTCATTTACCTTATGTAACACGCATAAAAGTTTGCAAAATTATGATGGCCAATCATTGCTTGCATGCAAGTTTTATCAACCAAATTAGGATCATCATTCGAAATCGCAATCTGTAGCCAGAGTATAGAAATGGCCTGTGTGTTCTGCACATCAATGTGAACAACACAATTTTTTCTGCAGGAGAAACTTCATGTATCACTAGAAACCCGTTCTCACTACATTTTCTAATATTTGTTTACTGGAAACCGGTTCAGGAAACCAGTTTGGAAGATTGCTTTGGTAGCATTCCTATCTGGTCACCAGACAGTGGTTTTCAAAACCACTTCACGCAAAGCGGTCTTGTTGCTACGGGAACACTCTCAGTAGGGTGACATGTTTCGCGCAAAATTTGAAACTGCAGGGTAGACATTCTACACAGTGTGTGAGTAGTGCGCTCAATCGCTTCCTAAGGAGCGGTTGTGTCCTCATTTAAGCTAAAACCAGTTTAACAAGGCAAAGCTTTCTTGAAAACTACCTCGCGAGGTGGTTTTCTGAACTGGTTTAGAAGATCGCTTTCAAGACGCTTTGATCGTTCTCATTATGCGTAGTTTCCACTAAACTTTCTTTTAGGACGGCAATGAGAACTGGGTCAAGCATTCACCATTATATTCTTGACTTTCGCATATGGTTAAGATAATTCCAAGCACAATTTAAGGCCACATTGACATTGCATATGATTTTCATTTTCTTGTGTTTTTGCGCTCATACATGATAGCACCAATCTTGCATTATTTACCGAGTGTCGTGTTGCAAATGTTTTAGTCACAGAAAAGTTTCTAGGAATTTGCAGCTCAATATTGGACAGGAGGGAACTAAAGTCAGCCCTCAATGTTGATATGGGACCAGGAACTGACTGGAATAGCTATTCAAAGTGTGTCAGGGTGACCTTGATAAACTTTCAAGAGACTTCTGAGAGTTCAATTACAGGTTAACCCTTGGGGGCATTTCAATCTGTTCCTGAATCATGTGCTTCATACCTGAGCCCGGAGAAGCACATAATACTGTTATTGTCAATGGAAGGTGGAAAGCTTGGTGTACAGACCTGCATAGCAGTAAACACTTCAATATGGCCATGTACAAGGAGGTAGTTTGTCAGGGCCATTACCATTACCAAGCTATAAAATTCAGACAAGGCTACTAAGATTGCTTTCAATAGAATGACTGTGCAGAATGCAGACCTACAATGTGCATGTATGTGCAAGCAGCATAGAGGTCTGTGAATACAGTTCAGAAGCTGTTGACACAAGCACAACACCAGGTCATTGCCTGGCTGATAGATGTTGAAATTACAGTTGAAAACTTGAAATACCTCCACTTCACTACAATAGGCCTATGTGTATCATTGATTTTTTTTAAATGACCATTAATAACTTCTTGGCAAGGTACAGGGTAGGTTAAAAAACAAGAGCAGCTGCGAATCACACCAAAATGAAAGCAACATATCTCATCTGTTATGGTGGGAAGTAGTTTTAATGTTAGATCTGTATCTTTCACATTGGGGCAATTGCTGAATATTTTGGGCTTTTACTTTCATTTGAAATGCTACTTTATTGGGCAACAAATAATTATATGACAAATTTATGCAAATATCATTACTCTGCTGTATACATGTAGAATATTGATTTTCTATGGCAGATCTTGGGGCTACTCCAGAAAAGATGGTCACCCCATTTAAGGAATTTTAGGGGCAAATTTGGCCAATATGAGGGCAAAATGGCCCATAACCCTCATGTACTTCCTACACTGCATTTTTAAGATTCTTTATTCGCATATCATCATTAATCTGCAAAGGACATAAAGCTCAATTAAATCAATTTAAAGGAAAATTAAACCTTTGGAACAAGATAGCTTATGCAAAAACAGAAAAATCAAAGAAACAGATCAACAAAAGTTGAGAAAAATTGAATAAATAATAAGAAGGTTTATATGATCATTTGAAGTTTAGATCATTATTGTAATGTAGATGCTCCCACTGGCAATGTGACAAAGATGTGTGATGTCACATCTGAACAACTTTCCCATTACTTTTGTATATATTTCACTTAAACTGGCCCCTTTATCACATCTATGACCCCATTTACAGTGCAGGGCCGGGCCGAGTCGCAGCCGAGCCAGGGCTGAATTGCAGTACTCGGACTCCCTATTTGTGTGTTTACAGCGGCAGGCTCGGTCCGGCCTAAATTTTAGCCTTTCAATACTTTGTCGTAGTGGCACTCTACATGTAAACAAACGATAATTTTGTGGCGTGCCGGGGTCATGCTGGCTCGGGAAGGGGCATTTTGGGGAGTTTTCAAACACAGGTGCCTTTCACTTCCGGAGTCGCATTTGGCCCTGCATACGTTTACAGTGTAAAAAGGCCGGGCCGAGCCGAGAAGTAAAAAGAGAAATAGCATCCACCTCCTTAAAATATAGATTCAATCCCTGAAACTTTCTGTGCAGCTGGCAGTGTTCTCACAACTGGGTATAACTGTACTTCATTGAATATGCTAATAATCAGATTAACAGGGGATAATCATGGGTTCTTCTAATCTTCTAATCATCACTTCTTTAAAGATACAAAGGGGGTTATCTGTCTTTTAGAAAGACAATGTTTGTTTTCCACTAAAAAGCCTGCCCTTTTATCATTATCCTCAACTCTAGATGCATACATGTAGACTGTGCATAATGGAGCAAGTTCAAGTAATGTGTAGGACCCCAAATGAATCATACAACACACAGCTGACAGGGCAATTTTTTATTCTTTGCCGATTTTGCTTTCCATTGGGAACATTAACCGCCCTTTCACACGGTAAAAAATTATTATATGAAATTAGGTTCATTCAAAATTTTTCTACCAAGAACTAAAACAATTTGATTGACAACTGATTAGTGTATTAGTTATTTATTGCCGCAACTTATTTCATCATAATGGAGACACATCATTTACACATAAATGTGTGGGGGGCTTGGCCTCCAAAACATATTTTGGGGAGGAGCTTTCGTGTCCTTTCAGGCACTTCCGTAGATACCGGTAATACAATTGTCATGCACTCATCGTATCGATGCAGTGCTTTGATTTACAAGTCACAAACTGCCTTCGCTCGAGAATTCATATTCAAATCAGTTTTTGAGTGAACGTGTGAAAGGTCCGATAATTCTAAAGATGAATTGCAATCATCAATACAATGATGATTCAAGAATCACGTGTGAAAAGGCCCTACATGTAAGTCATACACAAGAAAACCACTTCAACATCATTTGACCTTGAAGTTTAGTAACTTCATTTTCAAATAACAAAGAACATAACATACAATCAGGGGGAAATCATATGCCTGAATTTACTGACAGGGCTACAGGACTACATATAGGACCTACATCTTATGCACCAGGCCTGAGTTGTGATATCGATCGATCAGGATCAACTAGAAATCGTAATCGATAGATATCGTGGTAATTCTGCAGTGGAGTAACTAAAAGTAACAAGTGGAATGCCTCTGGCGGTCTCACCTGCATCACGCGATTCAATATAGCAGCAGTGCTGACTTTGAAACCTACTATAACTCGCACAAGATGTTCAGTGATACTTGGTTACTCTTATGTCCACGTTTTATGAACTAAACCAATACACTAATACAAAGTTATGATGGTAATTCAACAGATACTCCCATTCGGCCAAAGTTCATTGACCTTTGACCTTGGTCATGTGACCTGAAATGCGCACAGGATGTTCAGTGATACTTGATTACTCTTATGTCCAAGTTTAATGAACTAGACCAATATACTTTCAAAGTTATGATGGTAATTCAACAAATACCCCCAATTTGGCCAAAGTTCATTGACCCTAAATGACCGTTGACCTTAATCATGTGACCTGAAACTTGCACAGGATGTTCAGTGATACTTGATTACTATTATGTCCAAGTTTCATGAATCAGATCCATAAAATTTCAAAGTTATGATGGCAATTCAACAGATACCCCCAATTCGGCCAAAGTTCATTGACCCTAAATGACCTTTGACCTTGGTCATGTGACGTGAAACTCATGCAGGATGTTCAGTGATACTTGATTAACCCTATGTCCAAGTTTCATGAACTAGGTCCATATATTTTCTTCTAAGTTATGATGACATTTCAAAAACTTAACCTTAGGTTAAGATTTTGATGTTGATTCCCCAAACATGGTCTAAGTTCATTGACCCTAAATGACCTTTGACCTTGGTCATGTGACATGAATCTCAGGCAGGATGTTCAGTAATACTTGATTAACCTTATGGCCAAGTTTCATGAACTAGGTTCATAAACTTTCTAAGTTATGCTGTCATTTCAAAAACTTAACCTTAGGTTAAGATTTGATGATGACGCCGCCGCCGGAAAAGCGGCGCCTATAGTCTCACACTGCTATGCAGGTGAGACAAAAACAATGCCAACAAAACAAAAAGGATGTGCCCATGCAACTGGGATTGCAACAATTCGGGCCGATATATGCAAGCAAGAAAATTGAGAAAACCTGCTCTGGTACTATTAATTACATTGCTCTTCTTCGTTGATTGTTTCGAAATATAGTATAATGTGTATTTAAGCTTCGATATATAGATCTATATAAGGAAACAAAGGCCTGAAAAGTGGTTGATATTCAGTCTTTGGTGACACAGCATTTCTGAGGTATTTTTTTATTTTGGTGGTCAAGCGGTCTCCGCCGAAAAATCCCTGGCGGTCCGGGTGGACACCGGTAAAAAAAAGGGACCACTAATTCTACTGGTTTTAATTCATACAAATGCAAAGTATGAATCTTTGCTTTTTTTTTAAATAGATAATTTTTCACATCCTACAAGGGTAAAAAGCACAAAATTCAAACCAAAATACAATTTCAATTTACAATGTATAATGTATAGATAAGCCTATATCTTGGAATGACATATATTAATTCAAAACAAAAACATAATGAAGTACACATGCAAATCACACACACACACACAGTGTTCACAGGCAGGACAATACATGTACTTCTTTATTTCTACAGGTATCAAACGTGATCGTTTACTGAAAGTTAACTAGCATTTTACATGGCAAACATGGCTTAAAAGTCGTAAATGTGCATTAATCTACATTCAGGCAGGAAACATGGGATATTTCATGGATTAGCTCAAGGCTTATCTCCTCTCATCTCACTTTCTAATCATAAGGTTTCCCATTTTAATAATTATCATTCCACATTTACCTTGAACTGGGATAGTACATAGAGAAATGTGGGCCAGATACACATCTGTAGACAAGACAGTGTCTATTGCCGTGATCATTATAGACAGACAGGGATTGTATACATTTATGACTCTGTACATAGGCCCGTTCATGTACAGTACATGTACATGTAGTTGTAGCTGAATGCCTGTTATGTCATATTCTTCTGCCTCACAGGCAGGCAAAGTTATAAGCGCTTGGTTGACAAATGATATTTTATTACATGTAAATTGATTTCAAATATTTTTATCACTTTTGCATCACAAGTTTGTCCTGCTTGTATATTCATTTAAATAATGTTTAACATTGTTTGTTCAATTGTTATTTATTTTTCTTTGTTATTACTTATTAAATGATCATAGTCCACTTTCATTCTTTCAATATTTGTAGATCTATTTACTAACTTACAATTGTCCATCAAATTGAATAGCTTAAGGATGAAGTCTATCAAATTTGAACGGAATTGGTACTACAGGAATCCTCTTCATAATTTTAAATTTCTTGATAATAAATAACTCACTTGAAAAAAAATATTTTTCTAATATTCAAAGCATGGCCGCTGGATAGCTAACGTTATAACTCACTAGAAAATTATTCATTTCAAATTTTGCGCCAGCACAGTAAATCACATCCCGGCAACACACCCAATACAAGCACAGTCAATCACTGCAACACACACAGATCACATCAACAGGCGCTATCACTCACCAAAAATCTCCGCTAAAATACAAATTACTTCATTCAAATTGCGATATACTAGTATGCGCCATATTTCCAAAGCATGCGATGGATTAGTTCAGATTCAGGAAGTGGGGTCCCCGAAAATGAACTAAAAATGAAGAAATCTGTGATTTTATTCCGAGTTCGCAAACTTTATTTTCTCGCTAATTTAGGATGGTATCTTCAAATTACCAATAAAAAAAAAGATTTCCTTTACCGCAGTTACGGCGATATAGGACTTGGCGATTGTTTTATGCAGTTGCGAGAGCGATCCCAGAGCAGATGAGAAAAAAAATCACTTGTCAATCGTGTGTATATTTTTTAGCTTAAATTCAGCGGCCATAAAGATAGTAAATATCAAGAAAATTGATGCGGCAATCGAAAAGGGGTGTGGGCTCGGATGAAAAACATCACTTTTTTATATTTTTGAAAATAGTAAATAGTAAAAAATTTCATGTGGCGGCCATAATAGATGCAAGCGAGAACGATCATTTACTTACTTTTTTTTTTACTTGGCCTTACACATATTATTAGCTGAATATTAACACACAATGTGTAGATTGTAGGTGATAGGTAACTCCTTGAAATGAAGCTAACATAGCTCTTAGCAAAACAAACAGTTTCAATGACTAGACATCACATGTCAATCTCACCACAATATGTTATTGCATTATATGTAAATGAATCCTTCAACAGTTGACCTAGCACTGGCTTTTGTTATTGTGGTGGAGTGAATAGTCCAGTGATTGTAAATAGCGCTGGTATAGTAGAAACCACTACACCCACTTTCTAGGTGGCTAATATGTAGGCCTACATGTACACAAAAGAAAATCACTATATGATCAAAGCCTATTAGAATTTTCATTTGAATAACTTTTGTTTACATATAATGCATACCAAATTAATTAAAGAGGAGACAGAATGTGAGAGAGATAGGGAATGGATCGCCAGAACATATTCATTCATTCATGGGTACATGTACAAAGTTACAAACAAATCCAAATTACACGAATCTATTCATGTCAGAACCCAAATGATGGTAAACATTCATTTACCTACCCAGGCCTTACATTTTGATGCATCTTATGGAAGAATGATGTAACTGTGTATCAGTGTAGGCCTACATGTATAATAGTTTACACATGTACCTGTAGGCTACATGACTACACTGTAAGTAATGTACAGTATGCACATAACCCACACACACTATCAACATCAATATCTGAATTTTAAATAAGAATGTTTTGTTTATAGGGTCTATTATGTAAGCATCTAAATAATGGACAGAAGTACGTATGTAAACAAAGATATGTCATTAATCATAATGAGTATTTTAAAAATAAGTTTTATGCTGGTATGATACACACTTATAAAGTCAAGTCATTATGTATAAATACAAGTCAGCGGCTTGCCATATTTCATAGTACACTCCATGCACTTGACATAGAACACAGCTGGCAAGCTGGCTGTGTTCCGGCTGCTACATTATGCTCAATGTAATTATGCACTGTAGACCTACATGTACACTACAAGTACATGTACTTGTCCATGCCTAAACATAGATGATTGTATTGAAATCTCTGTACTCTCCATGTATGATGGATCATTTAAACCCAATAAATACAGGTCAGAAAATGTAAATAAAGCCACAGGCCCTGCAATATGTGTGATAGCTAGCTCAGTAGATACAGCAATACAGCGGTGGACTTGTAGTTAGGTGACCCTGGTTTGATAATCACTTGGTGCTCTTTGGTATTAAAGGCATCCCTCAGACAGAACCTTGGGTCTTTTATCCTCTTGATTATAAAAAGCACTTACACTTTCTTGAATTGCAATCAGATGAAAAATCACCACCATGTACTGTATATTGGGAGGGGGCGGTGAATCAGTAAACTAAATAGGCCTAAGTAGCCCTACAGCATACCTGCCAACCTTTGATAATAAAAAATCAGTATCAAAGTTCCGAGGGCGCCGAGTGGGTGTCCGGTCCGCTCCAACGGTATAGGGACTCTTTGCATTTTCAACATGTAAAAGTAGCATTTCCCTACACTTTTTAAAGCAAATTTACCCTCATTACCACACCAGAGGATGACCTACATGTAGAGTCTACCTTTATTTATCAATTAAAAAATTAAAAAAAGGTCTTTAAAATATCACTTTTGTGACATAAACCACCCAGTTTCATTCAGGTGTGATATATCTGACTTAGGGATGATTTTTCTTGTTCATCAGAGCTCTCTAAAAACTTTGATTTTGAGCATATTTTTGTGAGGCCCTCTATTGGTGGAAAGTGAGATTGATGCAGATCTTCATCTCCACACATTCTATTTTCAATTAGACAAAAAATAATTTCAAGATTTTATGATGAATTTAGATTTAAGTTATCCCTACTGTATTAAAAACTGACAAGCCAAAAAATCAAACATTTTATTATCCAGCCTATCAATCATGCATCAAGAGAAAATAAGCCAAACATTGACATTGTCTTATTCAGACACCACACAGGGTTTACTGACTGAGGACAAGGTTATATCATAAGCTACATTTGATAAGTGCTTGTTGGTAGAAGAAAGCAGATTTTCAACCATGACAAAAACGGAGCCGAAACTAACGGCTGCATGCGCCTGACCTGCACCCACCACTGCACTTGCGGTGCACCGGTATAAGACGGGGAGGCTGAGGCGCAGTCACTGGGCGGGCGCCGGGAGTTCAGGCATGGTTTAGGCAAGCGAAGCAAGTAAAGTAGATTTGGCGTTCGGCTCCGAAGGCTCAACCCGAGATCGAAAGTTGATCATCTTTCTTCCTCAAAAAATTGACAATTATTTGAAAAATAAAGTACAGATCAATGTTAAAATTGCGTAGGAATAGATCTAACTTAATTGCGTCGGTACGCGGCCGGGCGAGGGCCGGTGTTCAACGACCTGCCGTTCATATCATCAGCAGACTCAGCGATATACCACTGTAATCACCAACACACTCAGCTAGCTCTAGATATGTACGATACATCACTAACTCACTCCCACACTACAAAATCATCCGGCGACATGGGCAAAAACCTCAAATAAAAAGTGAAATTTTCTTACCTAAATCACCTTGTTTCGCGTCAAAAATATCACCATTGGTGATTCTTAACATCGTAGTTAGGAAACAAGGGGTCTAAAAAAGTTACTCTTTCACGGTTTTTCAGATGTTCGTGGATTTTGAAAACATGTCCTCACTAAAAACTGGCTCTTTCGCTAGCCAATGTCAGCCGCCATTTTTTTCCGGAAGTCAACACCTCAAAATGTAGCGCCCTAAGTGCTGCCGTTGCGTGTATGCTCGTTAATTTTCACATGTATTTGCAATGGAACTGCGCACTTAGCAGTGTTCGCGCGCCATTTAAAGTCGCTCTCTGTGTATATCATGTAGCTAGCGCATTTGCGTAGCCGTGCGCTCCAGTCGTTTATGCGTTAGTCGGATCTTACAGCCGTGCATGCGTTAGTCGCATTATACAGCTGTTTCAATAATTTCAACACTATATTGATTAACCCAAAAATCTGAATTTTGGTTTTAAAATTAGGAATTCGGAATGGAGGTCGAAAAATCGGTATAATTCCGCCAAAATCGGAATGGTTGGCAGGTATGCTACAGTGCGTATAAAAAAACGGGACAGTTTTGAAGTCTATCAAAATTTTGTTTCAAATTAAGATGTCCATATTTTGATGTTAAAAGATGCTCTAATGTCTTATCTTTCAAATGCCATTTTAAAAATTGAGTTTCGTTCATGCTTGAGCGAACACAAAACGTTTTTGTCTGGGGTTTAAAAAAAAGGCTGAGCCAAATGGCATAAAATATTGATCATCAGATTTCTAGCTAGTTGTTTATTCTTTGTTCTGTTGGAAATAAATCTGAATCTAATCAGCAAACCTCCTTCCAATCTTTTCATTATCTTTGCAAAAAATTTTGAATTCTATTCATTTTGAAATCTATTCATTTACTTGAATTGTTCTGTTGTTTTTTTAATACAGGTATGTTATTTTTCAGCAGTGATTTTTCTTTTCATATGTAAAAGCTGAAGAAAAAAAATCGAACCAAGTAAGGGGATTTGCATTATCAATAGGAGAGGTTGTTATTTAATCAAATATTTTTATTATGTGCTGCAAAGGCTATGGTGCCTTTGAAAGACATGAATCCTTCTGTTAGAATTAACATTGTCCTATCAAGCACACAATTTAACTTGTTCAAGGAATCAATGTGCCCTTGTCAATAGGATTAACCTTTGTTGCACATAATAAAAAGAAATGAATAAATTACAAGCTTTCCCCATTGTGGAGCGTTGTGGCCCAGTGGATTAGTCTTTGGACTTTAAAACAGAGGGTCGTGGGTTCAAATCCCAGCCATGGCGTAATTTCCTTCTGTAAGAAATTGATCCACAGTGTGCTGCACTCAACCCAGGTGAGGTAAATGGGTACCGGTAGGAAGTAATTCCTTAAAAAGCTGTGTGCGCTATGAACGCCTAGCTTAGCCGGGTAATATAGGAGCGCCTTGAGCACCTAACAAGATGGATATGTGCGCAATATAAATACCCTATAACATTATTTATTATTATAATGGAAATCTCCTTGCTTAGGTTGACAAAAAAGTCATTTTTTTCTTACTTATCAAAGAATATTTAATGCTAAAAGATAACATATTTAAATTAAACAAGGCGGTTTGTGAACCATGAGTCTCACCTGATTTCGTGATAATTAAAGATGACCTTTGACCCCATCATCTTCATAGATACACATGTAGTATTACCCAAGGATCATATTTACCAAGTATGAACATAATTGATGCAGAAATAAAGAAATGAGAGCAAGTTGAACATAGACTAAAAAAAGGATGGACATGACTACATGTACATATCATTTGACCTTTTGACCCTAGATGACCTTCAACCTCATAATCCTCATGGACACATGTGATATTACTCAAGGATCATATTTACCAAACTTGTATGAACATAATTAATGCAGAAATTAAGAAATGATAGCAAGTTAAATGAAAACTAGGAAGAAGTCTGATGATCAATATTTTCTAATTTGATGCCATTTGGCGCAAGTCTTTTTTTAAATCCCTGACAAAAACGTTTCTTGTTCGCTCAAGCATGAAAAAATCTTTTTTTTTTAAATGACATTTGAAAGATGGGTGCCTCGTGGTCTAGTGGTTCTGACTCTCGCCTTTCAAACAGAGGGCCGTGGGTTCGAATCCTAGCCGTGGCATATTTTCCTTCAGCAAGAAATTTATCCACACTGTGCTGCACTCAACCCAGGTGAGGTAAATGGGTACCAGCAGGAAATAATTCCTCAAAATGTTGTGTGCACCTGAATCGGTAGCCTAGCTTAGCCGGGTAATAATAGCAGGGCCCGCTGGGAGAACAGTTTTCGGAACTGAAGTGGCTACCCTGGGTAAATATGCCGTTATCATTATTATTATTATTAAGACATCAGAGCATCTATTAACATCAAAGTATAAAAATCAGAATTTGAAAAAAAAAATTGAAAGACTTCAAAACTGTCCCGTTTTTTTTTATACGCACTGTATAGCACACTAAAATAGATTTTACGTAATGTAGGCCTTTGCACATCATGGGAGGGTATGAAGGTTTCATGTACAGTATGTATTGTACATGTATGTAGGCCAACTGTGCACATGTATGCCTCAGTACAGACATTCTGTAGACACAGTGTACACCACAATGCACATACCATGACACTATGCATGTATTATACAGCACACACATATCAAGAGTACAGTATGATTAAAACCTGTTGTATGTTTTGCAATCACCTAGGACAGAGAGGATCAGGTCAGCAGCTGATGTTTGTTTTGTTGATAAGGATATAGTGACATCAGCAATACTCATTTATTAATTACATGTATATACATGTATAGTGTACATGTTTACAATTTCAATCCAAAAACAAGTTTAGCGCTCCTGAATTCAAAGGAATGCACATGTACATGTACACATAATTAGTACGAGGCAGTGGGCATAAAGATTTGCACGAACAAATTTTGGAATTAACAGTATCTTTTCCATTTGTGTACGGTATGCATACATGTTCACATATTTAAATGCCTTCAGAATGCATAGCGATGCCAGAAGAAAAATGTGCTCTTTAAAGGACAAGTCCACCCCAACAAAAAATTGATTTTAATAAAAAGAGAAAAATCCAACAAGCATAACACTGAAAATTTCATCAAAATCGGATGTAAAATAAGAGAGTTATGACATTTTAAAGTTTCACTTAATTTCACAAAACAGTTATATATATATGCACATCCTGGCTGGTATGCAAATGAGGAGACTGTGACGTCATCCACTCACTTTTTCTTTTGTATTTTATTATATGAAATATTCTTATTTTCTCCTCATTGTCAAGTGATACAACGATTAATGCCTCCCTGGACATGTGGAATCAGCATTGTTTAATACTATATGGTTCAGTCAAGTTGGTCCTTATTGTCAAATCTGTAAAAAATTAAATATTGTATAATTCAAACAATAAAAAACAAAAGAAATAGTGGGTGATGGACATCATCGACTCACTCACCTAATTGTGCATTATCACTGTTTTGTGAAAAATAATACTTTAAAATGTCATAACTTTCTTATTTTACATCCGATTTTGATGAAATTTTCAGCACTATGCTAGTTTGATTTTTCTCTATTTATTCAAGTCAGCATTTTCCTGGGGTGGACTTGACCTTTAACAAAGAGAAATTATACATTTGGGGAACATGTACATGCCCATGTAGATGACTAAACATTACAATGCACACAAGTTGTACTTGCATGAAAAAGTACTGTACTAATAGAAGTGTATACAGCCTGTATACAGTGTATTAAAGATTCACAGAGCTGTATTAATCAGGACTTGATTACTGGCTGATTGTAAGGTGATCGTTCTTATGGATACTAATAACCTTGTAAGCAGATTGATTGGAATGTATGCATTGCACCAAAGTAATTCTAATCAAAGGCCATTTTTCTGTAGATGTAAAAAAGAAAAGTATATAAATAAAAATCATTGATGACAGAGTGTTACAGTACACCATATGAGAGCAAGGTGTGACAAATTGTGATATACATGTAATCTGCCATGAAGCAGTAAATGCACACCTTGAGTGAATTAAAACATGTTTTGGCATTTCACATGCCTGTCCCTCAGGGTTTTTGCATGGTTCGCTCGCTCGTGTCTGATTTCCTCTTTCCATCGGACGGTGTAAGAATGAACTTGCAAAGTTCTGTATCCCAGAGGGGGGGGGGTAACTCACACTGACATGGACAGGATATTGTTATGACAATTCATCTTCCTTGCATCACAAAGGGGCCAGGAAACAATGATATTGCCTACATGTAGATTACAAGTTCATTAGAATACAACTTGAAATGTAGCTTAAGTGGTGATGCAGGAAAACCCAGGTAATCAAGGAAACACCACTTGCCTAAGATGTGGAGTAAATTTACCTTCAAAACCACATATTCCATGTGAACCTTTTCATTAAAAAAATATACAATTAAAAAAAATATATATATATACAAGAGCAGTAAATGGTCAAGTTCTGGGCTTACAACAAGATCCAAAGACAGTGTCATTGATTACATACATGTACATACATGTACACTGCATATATTCAGACATCACAAAATGAGTTATTAGAATATTAAAGAACTAGCAGAGCCCATGGAAAATTCCTTGTGGGCTACCTGTATGATAAATTTTTGCCATTACAAGTTGGTAAATGAGTGCTAAAATCACTCAGACAGTCACAAAGGATTTTTTTCTACCATCAGAACGATATTGTTTTTTTAATCAGGTCATTCTCAAAGAGAAAATTAAGAAAAGGAAGAGTGGGGTTATGGAATAAATTGATCAATTATTCATCAAATCAATTCATAAGGCATGGTCTATTCCTCTTCCTTTTCTTAATTTTCTTGCATAAGATAATATGTGGAGTAAATTTACCTTCAAAACCACATATTCCATGTGAACCTTTTCATTAAACAAATATATACAAGCAGGGACTCGGTTTTATAATTATAAGGGGAGCAATAAAAAGCTCTCCTAGAACTTTTAAGGAGAGCGGTAGAGGAGCACTTCAAAAAGCTCTTCTTCAACATACAAGGGGAGCTTTTTGCCCAATTAACAAAATGGATGGAGGAAATGTATGTACTATAAAATTACAATCAACAACCAAAGGAAGTATTTATAATTGTTTTACAATGTATTGTAATTAGATTGTGTGTTGTAAAACCTGTTTTAATTAGGTTTTGACTTTGGCTAAAAGTTAAGTCACTGACAATTTTTTTTTTTTTTTTCGGGGGCTCCATTTTAATTTTTTTGTCAAATTTGGGGGGCTCTTTTTAAATGCTACTTTTTTGTATTTTGAGGAATACCTGTTCACTTATTAAGGAATTATTACTTTTTGTTTAATATTGTATGATTTTTAAAGTTATTTATCATGTTTAGAATCTTGGATGTGGGTGTGTGTGGATGGGTGGGTGTGTGTGGGTGTGTGCGTGTGTGTGTGACTGTGAGTTGGACTTGGATATAAATTAATTCAATATATAATTTCTACTCCATTTATTCCAGTACAATACCCTAGTCAGCCATGTACATGTAATAAAGGCCCACTTACGTACCCTAACTTTTCCTGAAGTTCTTTGAAAACGCAGATCTCCATGAAAATTTAATTTCTCTATGGGGGAGTCTAAATTTGGTGAGAATGTATTCATTAAGAACTTAAATATACATGACAATGAAGAAATCATCAAACTTTATTGGCAGTTTTGAATAATATTCCTGAAATGTAAACTCTGTCTGAAACAGAAAATCACCATCATTGAGGCCTTTACTAAGCGAATTGTCCCCCAGAGCTCTGGCAGAGAGACAGAGCTCCAACTGGCTAGCTAGTAAAAGCGTCAATGCGTGAGCCTGCCGCCGTCCTTGTAAAAAAGATGGAGCTTTGTTTGATGATTTATTGTCTGATATAATACCTCATCCCCTAGAAAAAGAAAACAAATGATTTTTTAGTTATAATTGATAAATTAGATAACTTATTTTGGAAGTTAATAAGCCGTTTTGAAAAGCAAAGCCGAATGACAACTCACCAATGCTAGGTTACTAGACTCTGGGATTTATTTCCTGTGTAATTCGAATTATTTTATCACAGAATTGTGATATCTGTAGGGGAAACATGTGCATTCGAAATGGCACACGGTGGTAGTCATAATGGATCCCTATATGGTCGGGGGTCCTAAAGCTGCGCGGGTCCTAAAGCTACGCACCACTCATCGCGCATGCAGTTTTTATGGCAAATGCGCACTCTGTGTGTGGAACTGTGACTGCAGAGTGACGAACGATTCCTATTCAATTTTTTCTACAGAGGCTGCAGTAAATCTCTAAATGCAGAGAAAACCAACAACTATTTGGATTTTTGGAGTTATATTCGCTTTAATTTCATTTTATCCTATAATAATGTGAATATATTTTAGAAATTGAGGCACAGGAAATACTATTTTTTTGCATGATAAATCGAGTGCGTAGCTTTAGGACCCCTTCTACATCGGGCGGCGAAATCAAGAGGTGTTCGGAAAACACGGCGGGATTTTCGTGTTAGTGAGTTTTGCGATATTTTCTTCTTGGTTTATGATCTTTATAATGTTTGCCACAAATAGGTGAAAGATAATTTGTTGAAATATTAAAATTGGGATAGTTTTTGTTGTTTGAAAACAAAGTGAGTAGCTTTAGGTCCCCCCATCATACATGCAACTCTTTCCCGACCGTTGCGTTGATTTTTTTCCATACCTGGTACCATGTGTATGGCAATACGTGGTACAGAAAAAATAACGCAACTTCGGAATTTGAAACTGCGCTACTCGCTACTTTTAAGGCTTATTCGTGATTTTGAGTGTGGATTTTGGATGGTTTTTAAATGGTAAGCAAAGCTCGAGCATATGGCACTAGTGGGCCGTTGAGTTGTTATCACTCGGCAATAATTTCGGGGGCGACATTCAGATTTTATGTCGCCCCCGAAAGCATGATTTTGGGTGATTTCGAGGGCGACTTTAGGCATTTTCGCGCAGGTTAGCTATCGCGAGGTGCGCTATTAATCGCGCTACCAAAAATGGATTAAGGCGCGCATGTAGCGCGCGATCGCTCTCGCGCGCCTTAAAATCTAGTCCCTGTACAAGAGCAGTAAATGGTCAAGTTCTGGGCTTACAAAGAGATCCAAAGACTGTTCAATTTGTCATTGATTACACATGCACTGCATATATTCAGACATCACAAAATGAGTTATTAGAATATTAAAGAACTAACAGAGCCCGTGGAAAATTCCACCTGGGCTACCTGTATAATTATTTGCCATTACTTGGTATAATGAGTGATAAAATCACTGACAGTCACAGAGGATTTTTTCTACCATCAGAACGATTTTGTTTTTTCATCAGGGCATTCTCAAAGAGAAAATTAAGAAAAGGAAGAGGAATAGACCATGCCTTATGAATTGATTTGGTGAATAATTGATCAATTTATTCCATAACCTCACTTTCCTTCCTTATGTCTTTCCCTTTCCCGTCCTCCTTTTCTATTCCAATTTGACATACTTTGATGAATTTCCCCCCTACTCACTCATTTATTAGTACTTTAAGATGATTTTGATTCCCTTTCCCCTCTTTTCTTCTGTTTTTCCTTTCTTCTCTTTATGTCCTTTCTTTCCTTGTTTCTCCTTTAACTTTTAATAATATCTATCTTCCTGGTCCATCTTTCTTTTCTTCCTTTTCACCTTTTCCCAGTTTTTCCCCCTGTGAAATCGCCAGGGGGCAGACTGTACTCTTCCCCTCTCATTAGGTGGTTTCAGACCGCCTCGAAGTTTGTCAGTTGCAGGTATTTTCTGATCAGGAAATTTACCCGATCAGAAAATACCAGGTAATATTCGCAATGTGAAAGCAAATTACGCGTAATATCCCCGAAAGAAAATACCCACTAAACAGTAGGTACTTGGCAAAATTACGAGAACTTTCGCTGGGATTTTTCCAAGGTCGCAGGTATTTTGGCAATGTGAAAGCAATTTACGGGAACTTCTAGCCCAGCATGTAGTTGGGCGCGGGCACCGTGGGTGGCTGCTGAGCTAGTGGTTTTGAATCTCGCGCCTTGCCTGCTTATCAGACCATTCTGCGCATGCTCCTAACTTCATGAATTTATCCCAAAGGGTATGGTTTCGGGCGGTGTAAATGCAGGAATAATTAATGGGTATTTCTAGCCTAAAAAAGTTCTCGTAATTTATCAGGGATTCTTATGATCGAGGCAATTTGAAACCACCTATTCTTATTTTTAATATATTCTGTCACAGATTTAGCAATTAAAAGGAGGTCAGATAAAGAAGTTTTTACCTCTTTGGTCAGATCAATTACATGCAGATCCCCTACCATCCAAGTTTGGTTGAAAAGTGACCAACAGTTGTGGAGTTATGTGTCATAATGTTTGTGACTGACAGACGGACGGCGGACGGACAACATTTGGATTCCTTTGTCTCGCCATGGACCTACAACAACTGGACATTCAACGAATCCCCTCCTTTAGGCCTAAGACCGTCACCGCTAATCCTTTTATAAACAGAGCGCTGGCAGCTGACGCCCATCAAGCCGGTCGTAAAACATGCTGTCATTGATGGACAGCGAAATCAATTGTGCGCTGCTCCTACACATCGGGATGTTGATCGTTCACTTTATCAAAAGCAACACACAGCAGCGAACGTTAGCGCTATGAAAATGATCGCAGAAACAAGAAAACAGGCGTGCATAAACATATTTATTACGTACATCGCTAACAACCGCTCACGAAATGCATTGAAATCACCGTGCAGATCAGAATATCTATAGCAAAAAAGCAGTAAAAATTTGACGGACAAATGTGCGGAAAGACGTTAAAAATGCATCTTTTTCGGACAATATTAATGTTGATAGTCGCGCTTACCTTCGGTCAGAAGTTGATTTTCATTTGGGCGTAAAATTCCATAGGATTGGCGAAATTTAATAGGATTTTTTCTGATGGTCAGACGACAATTGCACAATATTGACAGCGTGAAATAATGTATCGAAAACTGGAAATAAATTGGGCATTGCATTGTAGGTAATGTAGGGACTTTCCCAATTTGCAATCGGGGCTAAAACATGACCGTCTTTGGTTGAAAGAGGGCCAGTGATCGATCGGTGACCGTCATTGTCCGAAAGGAGCTTGTGTAAACAATCGCCCAGGGTGGTCATCGTAAAAACAGCGTAAAGAGAAAGTTAAGTGTATGGCAGCAATTTTGACAGCTGGAAACAGGTGGTGACCATAAAATGCTCTTGTTGAATGTCCATTTGTAGTAGGTCCATGGTCTCGCCTTCACCTCTGGTGGTTGAGACAAATAGGAAATGGAATTGAACCCACGTCATCTTAATAGAAGCACTGATGGCTCATTGATGAAACGTGTATATGCAAAATGCTACATTGCCATTGTATTTTGCCAAGCGACAATATTTCACATTGCATTTGCCTTTGCAATATGTGCCTCGCGCTTTATGTATGCATTTATAATCTGCAATTCTTAACAACGACGTAAACCACGCAAGTCAATGGCGAAAAACATGGTCCATTTCTCATAAATAAGACAAATTAAGCCCAAATAAATGGCGCGTTGCACATGCGAGCAGACGACTGAACGCGATGCATCAAAAGACATTCTCCTTGGTAAAGTGGGAAAAAATCTATAAGGGACATGCAATCAACTGAAAATCAGGGTCCTTTTAAGGTTCGCTCTGGCGACAATTGCTCCAATTGACAAACTTGCACATTAAGCCAAACATAAAAACTAACCTCTACAACTAAATAAACCCTAATCCTTATTTCCACATTATTCTGAAACAAAAACTCCAATTACAATCCTAAATCTTGCCCTTCGCTCTCTGAAATATACTGGAGCAAATGTTGGGGATATTCATCTTGTCTCCATTTGCTTTATTTAATAATACAGAAAATGAAAGGTTTGGTGAAAATTTAATTGATCTGAAATAACATTGACCTTGGCCCAGTAACCTTAAATTATGCTCATCTACAGACCTGCCAACTATTGCCTATAAGATATAAGATATTTATTCGTCTTTCTTTCTGCACATACATTTTATGATTTCACAATCTACAAATGAAAAAAATCAATTAACCATAAATCATTGTTACAGTAGAAAAGAAAGAAACATAGCAAATAACTAAATGTATTGAGAGAAAGACAAGGAGAACCCCTGAAAAAGCAAGGCTTGTAAGGCTAGGGTCTCCTTTGTTTCAAGTACATGACTGAATAGTATTCAGTGTTGATATGTAATATCTTGAAAAATACAAAAGAAAAAAAAATGCAACAATAAAACAAAAAAGACAAACTAAAACTAATCAATGACAAAAAACACACACTAATAGAATACATTGCTTGAATGTACAGTTATGAAGTCTAATAAACTAACAACAATATGATATAATTAAGTGATATATGATGGAAGAGGAAATAAGTATGGATAACATGGCATGAAAAAAAGAGGACGATCGTATGAATAAATAATAATTTAGTAAAGTAAAAAAACAAAACATGACAAAGGTAAAAGAAACACAAGAAAAGAATACAAAAGGAAAAAAGAACATGGGCTGACCCTCTGCAGAAGAATCCAGTTAGACAAGATACAAGATAAATAGATATTGATATATCATAACATTCTCCAGTCTTATATACAGTTTTATAGGCTCCAAAATTAAAAATAACATAGTATATAAAAGCATATCTTAAAGGAGAATGAAACTCTTGGAGCAAGTTAGCTTTTGTGAAAGCAGAAAAATCAAAGAATAAGATCAACAAAACCTTGAGTAAAATAGGACTAGCAATAAAAGAGCTATGAGCACTTGAATGTCGAGATCACCAATGCCATGGAGACCCCCCCATCGGCAACGGCCTATCCGCCTATCGGCCTATCCGCCATTTTGGATTTGAGGAGTACCGCGATCATGCTGTTACATCACCGAATGTGTTTTGTCGCCTATTTCAGCGTTGAGCTGCGCTTGTGAATGTTTTTTTCGATACGATTGAGTGCAGTCACGATGTGTGGATTGTCATGATTGCAGTGAAGTGAGATCGCATGTTTTGTTGCCAGTAAGTATTCGAATTTCATTGATATTTTGGAGTAATTTCTATGCATTTTGAGTAAAAATATGTTTTCTGTGATTTTCCATTTGAAAAGCCACTTTCCATTTCAGAAGGCCGTTTCCAAAAATTCTGTCCATTTTCTGCGATCGCGGAAAATCACTGTCCCTATGGAACATGTTTAGGGACAGTGATTTTCCGCGATCGCGGACACGGACGGAATTCACAGAAAGGGCCTTTTGAAACGGAAAGTGGCATTTCAAACGGAAAATCACGGAAAACGTATTTTCCCTCAAAATACACAGAATAGCATCAGAAATTACTCCAAAATCACAACAAAATGAGAATATTAAATGGCCAAAAAACCCCAGAAAACACGATCTCACTTCGCTACTATCATGACAATTCACACATCGTGACTGCACTCGACATCAGCACACTCGATTGTACCCCGCACCGTACCCGTACCCGGCCGGCCGGGTTGGGCTTCACATGCACACATATCGTTCAACTACATGTACACGGTCGTGTGTTGCTGCCCTCTACGTTTGAATATGTAACAGCACGATATCGTGGTCTTAAAATCCAAGATGGCGGATTGGCAAAAGCCGTTGACTGATGATAACGATGTCCAAAAACCCCCCAAATTATCGATGAAATATCATTTCACCGTGAAATAATGCTAATAATATGAAAGGTGAGGATGTATACTTGCAAAATGGGTGTGTAAAAATATTTTATGCACCCGCATAGATCCGATTAGAACGGATTTTATTGTGTTGTTGGTACAGTAGCAGATACTAATTTTGACCAGTGCGAGTGTGCGTGTTGTGATTTTGCTATTCAATGTGTAAACGGAATTGTCAGTTTTCCGTGTGTACAAAGTCTATGGGGAAACGGAATTTCCGTTTTCTGACATGCTGAAACGGAATTTGAGATTTTCTGAAACGGAAAAGGCAATTTTTTGAAACGGAAAATCACTGTCCCTACATGTTCTTAGCCTTAGGTGCTTAAGTCAGCTACATAGAACATATCATTTTGCATGATAATGGGTAACCAGTCTTGCGTAGTCATTCGAAACAATAAACTTATGGACAGCTTTAATGAAACACCAACATGGGGCCTGTTGCATAAAAGAAAAACTCTGGCAATTTTTTTGCTAAGGTTTCTTATGTCAGTGGCATAATTTTGTTTGCAAGAGTTTTATTTGCGGAGTTTATTTATGGCAAAAGTTTTATGCAACAGGCTTCTGGAGAGACATAAACATCTATGCCCTCTTGAGGGCTAAATACTGCAAGGGCTGCTGTGGATCGGTAGGTGTTAGTGATGAATGCCTTTTTGCTGCAGCGGGCATACATGTTTGCAGGGCTCGAAATTAGCGTTTGCCTGGGTGCCATTGGCAACCAAAACTACTGGCGGGCAACCTAAAAGTCCCGCCATGGTTGCCCAGATGGCAACCAAGAAAATTCCGGATTTTTTTTCTCAAAGAGAAGAAAATTCTCCAGAATTTTGCGGCAAGCAAGAATGCTTTTCCAGTCCAAAGTTTACAACTTCGGGAACAGGAAAAACATCTTTCAAGATCGCATTGTCGCAAAGTTTCAGCTCTAAAAGATCGCCCAAACAATGATCCGAGTAGACATTGGGGTTACAAGGTCAAAGGTCATAGAGGTCATTACTGTAGGCCTATGTATGGACATAAAAATCATTCTCTTAACAACTGTAGATCCGTTTGGGGAATCTACTTCAAACTTAGGTCATAACCATGTATGCATGTCGGCTGACAATGATGTGATAAGAAATTGAAAAGTTGTCCTTGACAAGTTGAAATGTGTCAGAGCTTGCTAGAGGCTTGACAGACATAGCATCAATTATTTACAAACTGGATTCTAACCAAGATTCGGAGTAGAGAAAATTATATGTATTCGAATTTCATACATGTATACTTTTTAAACAATGGCTGCTTATTGACAACCTGAACATTGTCAGAGGCTTGACAGACATAGCAACAAGTAGTGTGCAAACTGGATGATACATGTATTACATTGCAAATAGACCTCCTTCAGCTATAACACATACATTTGTACATGTGCTCACATATATATTCAAATTTCATACTTCCTAAATAATGGCTACTCTTGACATCTGAATGCTTGTCAGAGATGTGACTGACATAGCAACAATTAGTGTATGCAAACTGGATTCTATGGTTTGTATTATATACCAAATTACACATCTATTCAAAATCTTTAAATTCTTCATAAAAAACAGCTGTGCAAGCCAACATACATAGTACCTGTATTCCAATTTTCCCAGTTCATTCACTTCTTCATATCTTTTTATTAATTGTTTTTGACAACCTGAAAGTTGCAAATAAACCTCCTTCAGCTATAACACATACATTTGTACATGTGCTCACATATATTCAAATTTTATACATGTACTTCCTAAATAATGGCTACTCTTGACATCTGAATGCTTGTCAGAGATGTGACTGACATCTCTCACAGATTCCCCAGCAGATCTCCTGGTAAGCGAGGGATAATCTGAACATAGCATTTATCTGTGTGTTGCTGAGTGAGATACACAGACACACATACCATGTTCAGATTATCCCCCACTTGCTGGGAGATCCTCAGGGGATGTGTGTGTGGCTGTGTGATTATTCCAGTCATTTAAAATTTTGATGTTAATTTCCTGTAACTTCTGTGTGATTGAGCCAGTCACTATAACATGCATGTAAATAAAGGAGATGTGTAATAAAACTGGGAAGTTTAATTAATCCCATCTTATTTTCAGTTTTCACTGGTCTTTCTTTTGCCATTTTCTGACTTTGGATTCTGAAACCGATTGATGTGAGGGTCTTATGCCTCTCTGTGATTGAACCAATCTCTCAATTATGGACATGTGCTTAGTAAAGATTATTGAACCTAGCCTGTGTAAAAATATTGTTCATTTTGACCGAGTCGAATTTGTGAAGTGCCCTTGTAAAGTTTGATCAGTTTCTTTATTGGAACCCAGTTTAGTATATACTATAGTGAGTGCTTGTAAGTTGTATTACTGACTGGCCTTGTATTACCAAATGTGCACATCATAAGCCAGGAGGCTCCTAGACAGTAAAGATCATTTACTAAAGCATGCTTACTCTCCACGGAGCCAGGAATTCCTTCCCATTCATCTGCATGTACCGCCAAAAACCTTAAATTTTCGCCCCTGAGATTTCAACTTTCCTTCTAAAAGATCTAGCCCTAAATCATGTAAATGGGATACACCTTCATTTCCGACATTTCTACGCTATCGAATTCATTTTAAAACAAGAATTCATCAAAAAAATGAGAAAAATATTATGAAAAGATGGAGGAGGCTTGCCCCAACTCGGGGGCGAAAGTTTCAGGTTTTTTGGCAGTACATGCAGATGAATGGGAAGGAATTCCTGGCTCTGTGGAGAGTAAGCATACGTTAGTAAATGATTTTTACTCTCTAGGTGCCTCCTGGCTACAGATCATACACATCAGAATTCAGAAAATAATTTCATGTACTCAAAAGTCAAATTCAAAACTTTGCAACATCCTTTCAAAGGGAACTTGAACTTTGAAGTTAACAGAAAGATGATGAAAAATGGTCAAAAACACATTTTCAAAATCATTACATTTTCAAAATAATAAAATATTGATTTTGTTGTTTTCTCAACTCTTCCCACACAAAACACACATACCATTACCGGTACAATAATACAATTACAATATAATTTTCAAGTGACCAAATTTTCACATGCGAAGGATAGGGGTGCGATTTGAAGCTGATATCGCACAAGTTAAAACTTTTAAAAGGAAAACAATTTCGGCAAAATTTTTACATAGACCTATTTATATTTAGTAGGTATTTAAGGTGAAATTAATTTTATCAGAATATTGTGTTTGATATGACTGAATTCATGAAAAGTGTTACAGTAATACGATCCACTACATATGCCTGTGCCGCCTGTGCGAAATCTGCCGCAGCGGGCCTAGGCTAGGCTACAGAGCATCGGATCGGTGAATCATCAGCCAATGTTTTGACTGCGTTCGTCATAGACTCGCTGATTGATTAACATACCTTTGTAATGCAAACGTAGATTGTTTTGTGACAGCCCAATGAAGGTTGATTTCGTTCTAGGATTCCATGTTCGAGGTAGAGGTGTTTCATCTTCATTTACCGCTGGGTATAACCGTTTCAATCTGTCAGATGGATCTGTACTTTCTGCATTTTGGTTGATCGCCGAACTCGTTCCCTCACCATTCGTCGCCATTTTCGCACTTACACACTTGATATTTCTACACAACCCAATGAGCCACTCAGCACAGCATGAACGTCATAAGTAATGCACGATCCCCATGGCTTTTTCGTAGTCTATTGAAGACAGTCGTTTAAATGTATACACTGCATCAATTAAGAATTCGAATGTAGGGGGGCCTAGCTTGTAAAAAAATAAAATCATACGACAATCGTTATTTCACTACAAAGTCAAATAATGATGATTAAATAATGAAATAATGATTTAATATAGGGGCGGATCCAGGATTTTTCAAAAGGGGGGACACATTTTCTCGAGTAAAAATTTGACAAGCAAAAAAAAAAAAAAAAGGTCTTCACTTTCGAAAGGGGGGCACACTTCTGTTTTAACGGAATTTTTACATTACAAATTTTAATTGTGCCTCTCAAAAGAGGAAGGGGCACGGGCCGGCTGTGCCCCCCCCCCCCTGGATCCGTCAGTGATTTAATCATACCAACTGCTGTATACCAGAGACCACACCCTCCATGAAAATAAACGATTTTGTATCAAGGCCTTTTCTTAATGGAGAAAGAGATTTCTAATTCTAGATCATCGCAGAAAATCAAATGAAGAAATACTATATGTATGACAAATCAAATGAAATCAAGAAGGAGCGAGAGAGAGAAACAAATTTGTTTGTACCGGCCACCCCCTCCCCCAAAAAATAAATAAATAAAAATAAATAAATACATGAATAAATAAATAAAAATAAATAAATAACCCAAGTACATGTACCCTTATGATGTAATTTTTGACCCCTTTTTCATTTTTTGTTGTTGCTGCTTCCTTTTCATTTATATTCATCTATTGATTATTGGGCTGAATCTAAAGAAAAGGGTGAGGCCTTAGTGACAGGAAAACATGATTAATGTTTAAAAGTGTTTGCCAGCATGTGTTCGTTCTAAATGCGTTCAAAACTATTTTTTCTCTCTGATATATCATAGGGTGAAAACATAATATATTTATCATCATGATATCCATGATTCAGGTAATACATCTTAAACCATTTATATCACCTTTTAGATTCCCTTAGATCACGATAGTATTTTTCATGTTAACATTTTTGAAAATCATGATCATATGATCGCCGCCTCTGATCATCAATATCTTTTTGAAGGTTCTATAGTATCACTGTTTCCATCCTGTAGAACTGCATTCATTTCGTCGATGCCACCCCCCCCCCCCATGCTTGAACGGAGCATTAAAATAGGATCAGTCGAGAAAGAACTCCATAAATTTTGACATAATGATCAAATAGTATTATAGTTTACTCCGGTCCAAGCCGGGGGCCATAGTTTGAGTTGAAAATTCAAAATTTCGGGGCACCCCCATATCAAGGGGTATTTTCACTAGCGTACCTACGGGGGGGGGGGGGGCAGGGGGGCACTCTGCCCCCCCTGACGAGTCACAACCCATGCAAAAACGTATCTTTGCCCCCCCTGACGGGCTTGAAAAACCTTTTTTGCCCCCCTGACGAGCTTTAAGACCTTCAATGCCCCCCTGACGAGCTTGAAGACCTTTTTTTTTTTTTTTTTTTTTTTTTTTTTGCTTGTCAAATTTTTTTGCGGACGGTTTTGCCCCCCCTGTGGAAAATCCTAGGTACGCCACTGGGTCTTTTTCTTTCATTTTTTTGTTGTTGCCCTGCATTGTTTTTTTTTTGGGGGGGGGGGTAGAACGTCCATCCTATATACACAAGTGGCTATAGGGGCACGATCTTCATAATTTTTGTATGCCTCTTCCTCTTTTTTATATTAAATTTGGTCTATAAAAGCTTGTTTTGTCATAAACAAATAATTATGTTGTTCAATCAAGGGATGATGTGATTCCAACATATTTTTTATTCGGTGTCCCTACTACGCCCTATATGTGTGATTAATTTTCATTGTAACATGCTGTTCCAATTGCCAATGTGAAGATGAATTCATTATGCATAGTAAAAAAAAAAACATACAAACGAACTGTTAATTTTTTTATCAATAAAAAATAAAGTTTTGATCCCTATTGTGTCCTCTTTTTTTTTTTGGGGGGGGGGGGTCAGTATTAAAGTTCTAGACAAGATATACGGATCACGGGGCAGCATTTTCAATCATAATTCTGATTGACCGAAACAGTGTCGTAAATCCAGTCTAAGTAAGGGGGTTGGGATGGTTGATAACAATAATTAAGCTGAAAATTCCAAATTTGGAGGACATGCACCCCCATATCAAGGGGTCTGAGTGCGGGGTCCAAATATCATCACCTATTTGATGATGATAGTTGATTCTTATAACGATTATTTAATTGTTTTTTTAATAGTTTTAATTGTGACATTAACTTGTGAACTGCAGTTGGTTTTACTATGCATATTAATATGCAAGGGAGTGAAGCGAGCGAGTAAATTTTCAGTAGTTGGATGACCAAATGTTGTCCAAAAACGAATAGATTAAACGGTTGAGCTTTATACAATGAAAACTCATTTCCTGCTCACTGGTTAGAGGTAAGATATAAGAATCGAAGAATTGATCATAATTGGGTGCCTTATACTTCTAAAAAGAGGAAATAGCACATGGATGCAATTGCAAATAAAAATATTGTGGCAACTTTGAAAATTCTAAATCAAAGTTAATTCACATTTTGAAGTATTTATTAGATCATCATGCTAATAAATGTTATTATAAGTCTCTTATGGATATGGTAAAGATACGTTAATTATACTGTTCTAACTGTTTATTATATTTGATCAATGAGTAATGTCATCAGTATCTTATTGTAATTTTCATTTTCTTCTTCTCCTCCTTATCTTTTTTTTCTTGGTCGTTGAATTTCTCTTACCCCAAGCTCCTCCCCACAACTGTATCCAGTAATAACCATAATTATTTAATAGTCGTTGGAATCATTAAGATTCATAAATGAATCATTGTACTACAGTCGGCTTATTATAATCACTCGGGTCGCGTTCGCGTTCGAAATCACTCGGGTTTTGGATTTTTGGCGATTTTTTTTTATTTCGATGCAATTTTTTTTCTAACGGTGTCTTCAATGGGACAAACACGCTGGGAAAATAAAATGAAATTGAAATTCTAGTTTCGTTTTAAGCCGGCAAGTGCCTTAGATAAAATGCACTCGCCTACTGCTTAACATAACAAACAAACAAATCAGCCATGTGGCTCAACTATCCTAGAATACATCCAGACTTCTACTGTTTTTATACGAGGACTCCGAGTCGGAACTTGCCATATCTGCCACATCGATATGACATCGTCATTCCCATGTGCGGACATGCATGCCTGCATGCAATGGCCCCAAGGCGGGACCCGGCCACGGTCGGACACGGCGTGCATCGGTAGCATGGAGCAAGGTAACGTGAGTCGAGCCGAGTTAGATCCCACGTTACAGTGCCAGTCAGTCCGCAGCTCGTCCGAAAGTATTTTATTCAGCGCTATGCATAGCCAGCCATCCGTGGTTTAATGCATATATATGTAATTAGACCAAAAGCTTCGGTCTCTGTAATGTTCGTTGTTCCGCTGAACTCCGTTAGCTCCACTCACCAATACAGAGACCGAAGTTCTAGCTCGATCTGTACAGGGACTCAATGGCCATATGTTTATGCATTAAGTTCCAATAAAACGGGGAAGTGAAGTTGCGCGACAGCCGAAGCAATTAGTTACTGTTTTTTCCCCTTTTAAGTTTATTTTCCCTTTTTTGTGCATTTTAGGACAAAACGGAATAATAATATTTATTTGATACAGTTCTTTTCATATATTTTTATGAAATAAAGACAAAAATCGATGAGCGCCGTCTGGGGGATTTTGCATTGTTAACCCCGTAATGATGGTTGCACCATAGCGAGCCGTCTGTGTACGAGGAGAAATAAAAATGTTTAAAAACTCGAAACAGACGGCTGCCAGCTGTCTAATACGTAATGAGCTTTGAGGACGATCTTTCCGATAGGCGTTTTAAAATTCTGCTCTTAATTATTGTCCATTTCTCATAAAATTTGTCTTATTTTATAGATAAAATGGCCATATCATGTTTTAAGTAACTGGAGACCTAAAAAATTCCCTTATTCTCGAAACATTGCATCAGGTGATGTGCTTAATTGATCTTTTTTGTGCTCGCGTGCCAAACGTATACGTTGAGCTGAACGGGGATCAGTCTTTCTCTCTCTCTCTCTCTCTCTCTCTGTCTCTCCTACCTTTCCGAAATTAAAACGGTCCCTCGATCGGACATAGTTATTTAGACGCAGGACAAATAATGCTCTGACAACCAAACTAACTTTTCGTCAGCATCAGTAAAAATGTGAATGGGCTTTTAAAAACTAATACTAAAACTGATCTAAAATTGATCTTAGATCGATTTTAAAATTGATTTTGGAAATCGATTTTAAATTAATTTTAAAATCGTAATTCTATGTCCTGTTCTAATTAACCGATTTTAAATTTTTTTACCACAATCGGCGCGATCACCTGCCAATCTTCGATCATGTCCCTTGAAGGAAAAATCGGATATAAAATATCGGCGTAGTTCTAGTTGCAGTGCGTGATCGTTCAGAACATATTTCAAGATTTTTTTGAGGTGCTAGCTATTTAGAGGTCGCATTAATCAGGGAGAAAGACGCGGTATTATCTCTGACGATGTTTACGAGGATAGATATCTTCTCTTCAACCTCGTGGTGATAGCGGACGCCGCCGTGAACTTTTAAAGGTCGTATTACCGACGGACATCACTGCACTACTCTCTTACCTCCTTTATGATGATAGACACTTCTCTTCAACCTCGTGGTGATAGCGGACCCCGCTACTTTTATATTTCTTCTTGGTTATCAAAATTAAGTTAATTTCTGACGATAGTAATAAATTGATTTGAAAACGCTAGCTCCCCAAAGCATTTTAATAACATGTTCCGAATCATCGCGCTGATGCACCGATGCACGCCGTGTCCGACCGTGGCCGGGTCCCGCCTTGGGGCCATTGCATGCAGGCATGCATGTCCGCACATCCCAGGACCAAAATCCAGTTAAAACCAATCAGGGCAAAACCAATTGAAACCAGTTGGCCAACTGGTTTCAATAGGGAAATTGGAACAACTGGTTCCAATTGAAAACCAGTTGCCAATTGGTTCCAGTTAAAACCAATTGGTTCCAATTGAAAACCAGTTGCCAATTGGTTCCAGTTAAAACCAATTGGGCAACTGGAACCAGTTGGCAATTGGTGTCAATTTGTTCCAGTTGTTCCAATTTCCCTATTAAAACCAATTGGAGGCAACTGGTTTCAATTGGTTCCAGTTGAAACCAATTGGAGGCAACTGGTTTCAACTGGAACCAGTTGAAACCAATTGGTTTCCAACTGGATCCAATTGGAACTTCCAGTTGGAATGAACTTAATTAGTTACAAATTAATTAGCATTTGCACTAATTATTGCTCATGCCAACATAGAAGCAGTGTTATATGTCTATTAATACCAATGTAAAGGGCATTGATAAAATACAGACTTTCATATGTATATATTTATATGGAAGATCTTCAAATATATGTATTTTTGTTTGATGTAATTTGGTAACAGTTAGTGGTGTACTAATTATCCTTTAATCTGTTTTAATTATAATCTATAACATTTATGAACATGGTTTTCACTGCTAAGTATTCTAAATACTTATCTTTAAAAAGTGTGGTACTTGAAATTGAAAAGAATTAAATAGATACATTGTTAATGATGATGAATCTCATAAAACATTAATCTGTGCACACTGGCAGATAATATGCAAATTAACTGGTTTCAATTGGATCCAGTTGGGTAACTGGAAAATTTCCAATTGGAAACCAATTGGAAATTATTTCCAGTTACCCAACTGGTTCCAGTTTTATTTCCAGTTACCCAACTGGTTCCAATTAGAATTCATTTCCAGTTACCCATCTTTCCAGTTAGAAGTCATCTCCAGTTACCCAATTCAACCAATTGGTACCAGTTAGGATTTCCAGTTACACAACTGCATGGTTCAAGTTAGGATTTCCAGTTGCCCAACTGGTTCCAGTTAGGATTTCCAGTTGCCCAACTGGTTCCAGTTGGGATTTCCAGTTGCCCAACTGGTTCCAGTTGGGATTTCCAGTTACTCAACTGGTTCCAGTTAGAAATCATTTCCAGTTGGAAGTCATTTCCAGTTACCCAACTGGTTCCAGTTAGGATTTCCAGTTGCCCAACTGGTTTCAATTGGTTTCAACTGGAAATTGTTAAATTCCAGTTAAAACCAATTGAAACCTGTTAAAACCAATTGAAACCAATTGAAACCAGTTGGAAATCCAACTGGTTTCAATTGGATTTTGGTCCTGGGATGGGAATGACGATGTCATATCGATGTGGCAGATATGGCAAGTTCCGACTCGGAGTCCTCGTATAAAAACAGTAGAAGTCTGGATGTATTCTAGGATAGATGAGCCACATTGCTGATTTGCTTGTTTGTTATGTTAAGCAGTAGGCGAGTGCATTTTATTTAAGGCACTTGCCGGCTTAAAACGAAACTAGAATTTCAATTTCATTTTATTTTCCCAGTGTGTTTGTCCTATTGAAGACACCGTTAGAAAAAAAATTGCATCGAAATAAAAAAAAATCGCCAAAAATCCAAAACCCGAGTGATTTCGAACGCGACCCGAGTGATTTCGGACGCGAACGCGACCCGAGTGATTATAATAATCCCTACAGTCTATAGCCAAAATGACGTGATGCAGCGGATATAACATTTGAAGCAAATTACGTTATATACTCCGATTCCGAGCGAAAAAAAAATCGTCTTTAGGATGCGAAGTTTGTATCACCAGAGATTATTATTTTGACTTTCTGTCTTGAAAAGTTCGTTGAAAAGTGGGGGAGGGATAATTCTACAGGCCATTCCCCCTCTCCGAAAAGTGTTATCCCCACCCCCTGGGATTTATGCCGTCAGTGGACTGAAAATGACAGACAGAATGCTTTTTGCTTTTTCTTTTAGTTAAGGGGGGTCAATGGTGTAACGAGTCTAAAGTCTTTATAAAGGGTCAGGCATGCTAGAAAAAAATATAATAAGCTGCAAGAAAGCGAAGCGAGTGAGAAATTGAAGAAAAAAAACATTTTCATACTAAAATCTAGTTTTGTGATAGACTTTGACATGATCTTTAAAAGTGGGGTGTCTACTATAAGTAAATGTTAGCTTTCTTTTCCTATTCTTTCTTGTTTCCTTCTATTTTGGTCGTGAAACTGTTTGGGGTCCATGTTCCCCCCAACTTCTAAATCTGTATGCCAGCTGGGGAGGAGGTAGTACTTAAAGGCAAAGTCCACCTCAGAAAAATGTTGATTTGAATAAGTAGGAAAAAAATCAAACAAGCATAATGCTGAAAATTTCATCATAATCGGATGTAAAATAAGAAAGTTATAAAATACAAAATAGTTATATGCACAAAAGTAGTCATATGCAAATGAGAGAATGGATGATGTCACTCACTCACTATTTCTTTTGTTTTTTATTGTTTGAATTATGCAATATTTCAATTTTTACAGATTTGACAATTAGAACCAACTTGACTGAACCATTAAATGTTAAACAATGGTAATACCACATGTTCAGGGAGAAATAAAACTTTGTTTCACAGGACAGTGAGGAGAAAATTAGAATATTTCATATTTCATATAATAAAATACAAAAGAAATAGTGAGTGAGTGATGTCATCAGTTACCTCATATACCGACCGAGATCTGCATATAACTATTTTTTTGAATTAAAAGAAACTTCAAAATGTCATAACTTTCTTAAGAATTTTACATCCGATTTTGATGAAATTTTCGTTGGATTTTCCTCTTTTTCTTCAAATAAACTTTTTGTGGGGTGGACTTGTCCTTTAAAAGTGGGGTGTCTACTTAACGTACATTTTATCTTGATTTCTACAATAAGATGAGGATACATACATCACAATCATGTAGGCATAAGGACTATAAATCAATAATGCGAGCGCGATACGCGAACTTATTTTTGTTGTTGAAATATTGAAAATGGGCCATTGAGGACTCTTGTCGTTTCTCTTGGTTATTTCCCTTTTATTCAGTTCTCATTTTTTATGTTCTCCATTTATTTTACTTCATAAACAAGAAAAAAACAACTAAAATAAGGAAGTGGCATTATAATTAAATAAACGGGGCACACCTCATGTGGCTTTGCTGCGGGGAGGGGTAAATGTTTAAAAGATAATGACATTTACAAAATCATAAACATGAACATGTCATTCTATTTCATCCTGGAATTTTCTTCTTTCTCCATCGAGTCCATCCATATCTTTCTAACAATTTCTGAAAGGAATGGTTTCATTCAATAACAATAAACATAAGACAATTCCGAAGAAAAAAAATCGCTTGTCAACATGCATTTATAAGGCAATCAATATACTACCATCATGATCATAATATACTTGTCATAATGATGGGGGTAATAACATAGGCCACCACCCACCCACCTGGAATTATCGGGGGATATATCCCAGAGACTCCAACCCCAAGCACCTTCTGATCTGAAGATTCTCCCGCCTAGATCCCCCAGCAAACTGGAGACTCTAATTTGATGTGCGTTTCGCGCACATCACGAGCGCGAAGTCCCTTGCGGCCGGGGTCCTGGGGCCCAGGAGCTCTAGGGTTCTAGATGCTCTCTTATGCTATCTCAGGCTAATTATCCCCCATCATCCCATGCATCCCAAACTTTGTGGAATAGGAGGTGAACCGATGTGTCTTTTTACTTCCACAAAGTTCCTGTTTCTAAAGTCTAATATCTGAAACCTCTGTTTTCCTGAATGGCAAGAGCCAAGATTTGCATCACCCCATATCGGATCAGGAAATAAAATGAAGATGATTGAACAAAGAGAAGAGATAGGCTTTAATACGGTTTCAGCGATATAAATACGAGGCCCATTTTAAGTTTGAACTCATAAATAATGGATTCATCAACTCTAATAATCCCGCGATCTACTTGTCTTATGAAATTAGATTTCCAAGTAGAAAGTGTATATTCAACAGAAGTCTCTCATTCATTGGTCAAATGTTTTTCGATGATGAGCCAATCAATTTACACGTACGGTAGTAGCTACCCCGACACCCCATATATTACCCCCCCCCTCCAATATCACTCTATTTAATGCAAATGGAACATTAAGAATTGTATTTTTTGCAAGCTTACAAAAGTCTTTTTCTTTTCACTCTTCTTGCTCCTCAATTGCACCAGACCCGTGTCTCACTGAGTGTATACTGCGCTGTTAATGTGGCGCCCTGCACCTATGCTGTGTACTTGCATGCTACCATAACAACGGGTCAAGCGAGTCGAGTAGGTCGGCCGTGTATGAACTTTTATGTGATCAACTTAATTTAGTTGTAACCACTTGAGAGAGGTTTTGTAACTGCTAAATACATTCATATAGTCGAAATGTCAGCAAAGGCACTGGCAAAGTTACCACCAATTCAGAGATCGAGGTAAATATCAAATTTTCGACTTAATTATCAAACGTTCTGTGCGACAAAATTCGCACGGTCTCACCGGAGTGCCACTTTTCTAGGCCTGTAGAGCCGGCTAAACTAACATGGACAATCCGCTCGTTCAGCGGCCAGCTAGACAGGCTGGTATTGGTAGTGGACGTGGTAGTGGTAGTATGCCGGCGTCACCCGTTACGGGAACGGGTACGGCCGTACCCGTTCCCTGATCCCTTCAATCTAGCACTAAACGTTGTTTACATGGACCTACTAAAATATACTGCATAGACAATACAAGGCATGCCCAATACAAAAGTGCATGTCAATCATTAATCCAAATTTCCATTTTTCCAATGAATGTGTAAATTATGTTCATCATCATATGATTATGTAGACAGCTGGCAGCCGTCTGTTTCGAATAGTTTTTTACATTTAAAAAACAAATTTCTCCTCGTACACAGGCGGTTCGCGATCGTGCAGCCGCCATTAGGGGGTTAATAACGCAAAAAACAGTGACTTACTTCGGCTGTCGCGCAACTTACACTTCCCTGGTTTGTCCGAATACATAAACATATGCCCATTGATCCCTGTACAGATCGAATTAGAACTTTGGTCTCTATAATTGGTGAGTGGAGCCAACGGAGTTCAGCGGAACAACCAATATAACAGAGACCAAAGATTTTGGTCTAATGATTATGATGCCAGGGCCCAGCCCAGGGCAATTTTTTAAGCCGAGTGCACACTGGATCTTCGCCATAGAATTTTGAGATCCTGATATCAGCTAAACCGTTGACTTAGATCTACTTTATAAATTCCATTGAGTGATTTTGACCATAGGATCTATTTGGTATTTATGAATAGTTGCATAAAATTAAAAAAGTGACTTTAATAAATAGATCTACATGTAGATCTAGTTTTGCAAAGCTTTACTAGAAAAAAAAGTCCAGCAGACAAAGCCAAGGTAAGATAATTGTATCAGATGAAGGTTAAAATACCATTAAATTGGTATCACATTTTGCAAAATGGTGATTTTTTTACTTTGTCCAGAATCTCAGATTTTCTTGGAACCGACACAAAAGGTAACAAAATTAGCCGCCGTTTTGCCAATATTTTCACAAATATTTTCACAAATGGGGACCTTAAAGAAAATTTCCCAACTGGGTTATTTTTGGTTGCTTTTTCTGTTAGTGATGTCAGTTTTTCAAGATATTGACATACACGTTAATCTAAAATTGACATACACGTTAATCTATATTTGAATTACTTATTGAATGTTGAATCTTGTTCATGCTTTTGTTTAAATTGAATCAATTTATCTTGTACATATTTATATTATGTTGAAGAATGAAAAATAAATTTGAATTGAATTGAATTGAATTATATTATAGTCTTATTATTTGTGAGAATGCAACCAAACCAAAAAATTGGTAATTTGTCTTGAATCAATCTACAATCTTAAGTAAAAAGTTATATCTAACATAATGTAATCTCTGAAATTGAATTTGAACTGTAAAATTTGAATCTAGAACTATATTTGAAGTTTCATTCGATCTGGCTCGGTTTTAATAGTCTTTTAAGTTTCGTTTGTTTCATGTAAGTTGTACATTTTGCCGTTTGACAAAAAATTAATCTGTTCTTAAATCTTTTGCAGTCCACCTCCACCAGCAAATATCAATGCTGTGATATCACCTCGGGCAGGTAAAGCTTTTGGTGGACTCCAAGGACCAAGCTACCAGATAGGGGAAGGTGGCAAACACAAACTACCTGAACCTCAAGCATTAAAGGTAGACTCCAAGCATTTCATTTAATGTTGATTGTAAAACTCTTTGGTAATATGTAAAGGGGTACTCTGGGCTGAAATTAATTTTATCTATATAAATTGAGTACAATTCATGGAGCAAAATGCTGAAAATTTCATCAAAATCTGATAACAAATGACACAGTTATTGAATTTAAAAGTTCAGCAATATTTTGTGAAAACAGTGATATGCACATCATGAGTATTCATGAGGTGGGGTGATGATGTCACATCCCCACTTTGCCTTATGTTATTACATGAAATCATCATTATTTCATATATTCATTCATGTGAGTATGATATGTCACCCTTATAATAAAATATGATGCAGTGATGAATATCTAAAATCAGTCGTCATTCCTCTTTATTTTTTTAGTTCTTGGAGGACAAAATTTTAATAAACATAGTTTCATAAAATAGAAAAGAACAAGTTGGGATTTGAGATTATCACTCAGTTTGCTCTGTAAAATGACATAATTTTGTTATTCCTTGTCTGATTTTGATGAAATTTTAAATGTTAGTTTGATTTTTCTTTGTCTGTTCAAGTCATAATATTTTCAGCCTGAAGAAGGTTGTTGACACCCACTTCTGCTTGTTACAAATATTTAAATGTATATTCTGCACATGTGTACACAGAAGCTGATCCAGTTGTGAATGATCTTTCAGGCACAGTAATGATAGTATGTGTTGCATCCTCTATCAAGAATTTAGGCAGCTGAAATCTGTCTGGAGGATTTTTTAAAATAAGTTTTTTTTTTTTTTACTTCATGAAACTTCTCCTCCATAGTTCATTTTAAAAAGTGATGAACAGAGACTGAAGCTTTCAGTCTAGCAAGAATTTTGTAGTATAAAGATGCTATGTGTCTTTCACAGCAGATTTGCCTTATTCCCCTTTGTTATATCTCTGATAAATGTGAGGAATGGTGATGAAGCAATGTAGGATTCCTGCATGAAAGACGTGCCTCTGACTTTAAGTAATAAGGTTCCTATTAAAGTGGGTGCATGGACAACTTGCTCTTATTTACATTGCTTTAAGTGAGCTAAAAACCTGGGCGGCAATGATTTAAACTTTGGGGGTGAAATCTGGCCAGTGTCATCCCCATTGATCCAATAACATCTTAACAGCATTAATTTCTTTGTCAATGATATTGCCCCCCTTCATTTCAACTAACAGCCGTTTGTAGATACAAAGGCAGGAAACTTGGATACATGGCCAGCCCATGCCACAGCTCAGGCTGCAGCCCGCCCCTCCCTGCCATCCTCCCAGAGGCCAAGGGGTTCCAGCGCTGATGGATATGGCAGAGGACAAAGCACTGCGGAAGGCGGAGGTCCACATCAGTCGATGGTACCAAAACCAAAGTTCCTGGAGCAGTTGGAAGTCTTTCTCAAAAAAGAACTCAGAAATGTGGACGGAGGAAGGGCAGGTCCAAGCGACACAAGATTACAGGTGAGCATCATTAAAAAAAAATTGTCATTGATTGTCTCAAATGATAGTCATCTGGTGGAGTGTTTCACAAAACCATAATTAGTCTAATTTTTTGGTCATTCCACAGAAATGAAATTTTAAACACACACTTTGTGGGTTATCCGAGAAAATACAGATTTTGAGAAGGTAGCCCTTATATAAAATAGCACCTGTGAGAGTGTGTGTGTTTTATCCTGGTTGTATTAATAGGCAAAATACAAATCAAATGCTAATACAAAAAAGAGATTAGAATTTGAGATTAGAAGGGAAAGGGCAGAGGAATACTAGAATGGATTCAATAGACAGAGAAAAGTGGCATAACATCATTGTCAGTGTCTGAAATCAATATTTATAATATTGAAATCTTACTTTCATAATACCTTGAAAGAATTAGCTTGTTGAATCTCCCTCCTGTTGAATTCATTAACCTAATGTTTTTATTGTCTAATTTAAATTAATTTGTTTTTAAATATATATTCTTGCATTTGTTTTATTTCCCTTTTTTATCAGGCATATCGGGAAGTATTTGAGTACCTGATTGAAGATTTTAAGGCTTACAAACCAATCTTTTCTGCTATCAAGAATGAATATGAAGTCATGTTATCACATCAAAGGGAAAAGATCAGAGAACTTGAACCTCTTAAGGTAATATGCATTGCATGCAGTATAATCTGAAAGTTTCACAAAATAAACAGTTATTCTATTGTTCCGAGTGTGTATGCTTACTGGTTGATTCCAAACAGCATCTACATGTATTTGAATCATATTGTAAGGAATTATATAAGGTTGTGAAAATGATTTGGGCTGATAATTATAATGATAATAAACTAATATTTGTAAAGCAAAAGAAAAACAAAACACAACCATTAAAATTTACTCTAGGTCCATTACAGACAGCTTTCCAATATTTCAGGATTACAAAAGAAATAAGTAAGTCTTACCTTGTGAAACTCACTTTTCTCAATAGGCAACTACCTGTAATTGAATTTTTATTGGAAATTCAGATTATCATAGTCCTGGCCTTGTGCAGGATTGTACTCAAATGAAATACATATTTGACATGAAACATGTATTCCCCCTTTTATCCCGAATCATCCGTGTTGGTGACAGTTTCAGAGCGGTGTGATCAAAAGTCATTTTACATGGCATGATTGATTAATGATCACACTGAAATCAAATCCAGATTTTAAATCAATCATAAATATTTCCCCCTCTATCTGACGCAGTCCATGCTGGTAACGGTATCCGAGCAGTGTGACCAGAAGATCATGGCTCTACGAGAAGACGAGAGACAGGAGATGAAAGACCTGAAGAACGAGAAACAAGCTCTCCTGGACCGCATCGGTGGGATGAGGGAGGAACAGTTCTCATTACAGATGCAGATTGAAAAGGTAGTAATAGATGACTCTAATTGAAATATCCTCCCTAATATCTGGGTAGTGGACATACAGGACAACAAAGAAAAATTTTCACCAAACAAAGGAAAATACCACTGGATAACTGTCCAGGACATGACCTAGCCGACTCTTAGTATCTATGGAAATCTGAACAAATTATCGAGGTTAACAAAGTTAATTTGATTTTCATTTTTTTTTTCAATATGGAATCTCTTGGATATCTAATTATTTGAAAGACTTTAAGAATAAAATTTGTGTGAAAGCAGCTAGTCTGTATTGCCACAAGCAATTTTAAAGAAAATATACAATTTTTTGTGTGAACAGTGTTTGAAAGTGATTTGAAATTGAGATCTTGTGAATATGGAAGGTAAAAATACAATGAAAACAATAGTTTAGGGTTGGTCTTACGCAAAGGCTATCATGACAAAGAAATAGACTTTTGGAAATAAAGAACTTCTAGTCATTCTTGATGTGTCACTATTGTGGAATCACCGTGGTTCAATGGTTCTGATCTTTGGCTTCCAACTAGAGGATCATTTTTCAAGTCCGACCCATGATGTATATTTCCTTTTGCATCCATATCAGGCAGAACTTGACTTTGGAGTAGTAATGGGCAGTTTGTAGGAATTTTATTCTTTGAAAATACTTGTACACCTGAATGGGTACGGGCTAAAGACAGGTAATATGACAATATATGCCTCAATTGCTCTGGAGAATAGATTTGTGCACTCAAGAAGTGGCCTTGTTGATATTGAGTCACAAGACAGCTATGCCCTCATTCTGAAGTCCGGTTTACACCTAGACCATGGTCGAACTCTGTGCTAAAATTATGAGAAGTCGAAAATGTCAGATGTTTGTTTTACATTGTTTCTTATGTTTACCTTTTCTCTTTCCTCATGCTGTTATGGTGAAGAAAACACTTAGAATCATTATTTTCTGATAATTATGAATAATTTGTGTGTCATGTAAAACTGATAAATTAAACTTGTTCTATTAGAGATTGGTGTCTTTAATAGTTGACCATCCATATTTAAACCACAACTTTAAACCATTTTAATCAAAACCTAGTTCAGAATATGGACCCTAGAGTGTTTAACCAACATGAACGCCGACTGTGTTGCACGTCTTCCATTATAAATCCTCGGTGTAATGATAATTCATGTGATTCTCTTTCTCTTTGAACCCCATCACAGCTCCAAGAGAAGATAGCTGAACAGTATCAGATGTATCGTGATGAGTGTGACGCTCGTAAGTTACTTGTCTCTGATATCAACGACCTTCGTTACCAGCAGGAGGATTATCAGAAGGCCCAGGGTAACCAAGAGGTCCCTGCTGAAGCGAAGGAAGACCCCGTCAAGATGAAGATTGCTCTCAGGTAAGGGTTGAAGGGAAATGAAACCCTGGAACAAGTTAGCTTGTGTGCAGACGTACAAAATCAAGAAAAAGAGCAATGAAAGTTTGAGAACGTATTAGGTACCGGTATACAATAAGAAAGAGGTGAGCATTTAAATGTGGAGAATGCTAATGCTACATGGAGATCCTCCCATTTGCCCTGTGATATAGCTGTCTGCTGTCACACTTGAAAGGAAAATGGAACCCTTGGAACAAGATAGCTTGTGCGAAAACATAAAAATCAAAGAAACAGATCAACGCAACTTTGAGAAAAATTGAATAAATGATAAGAAAGTTATGAAAATTCGAAGTTTAGATCATTATTGTCATGTAGATCCTCCAATCGGCAATGCGACAAAGATGTGTGATGTCACATGTGAACAACTTTCCCATTACTTTTGTTCATATTTCACTTAAAGTGCCTCTTTTATCACATCACATGGGCATTTTCACGGTAACTGACATTACACGGCACAATGTTTTCACACCTTTCATTGTGTGTATCTCTAAAACAACAAATGATGGGAGTTTGCTTTTGATAGAGTTAATAAAGTGAACCTTGCTGTATAATCTGATACTAAGTTTTCCTATGTAACCACATTTTTTTACGCAACAGCAAGCAAAAATGTGTCGGTAACTGACATTACGCAAAAGGACATGAAATTTCAGGGTGTTCATTAAAATTGAAATATCTCATGTCCCTGAGTAGATAGAGTAATAATTTGAATATGTAAATATACCTCTGTTACTAGGTTAAGATGTGTCAAAATATTAAACAATTCGTTTTTGTCTTTTGGGGGCTATGATAATTTTTCCACAACCATGCTGGTAACTGACATTACGGTAACTGACATTACACTTAATTTGCCATAGAGATAACACATGGAAGTCAAATGTGTGGAATCATTGCATTGTATCTTCTGTGCAGGGCTTCACATGAAAGTGAGCTTGATGTGGAAGTATACCCGAGTTTTTAGGAACATTTCAATGAAAAAACTTTTTCTTTTTTTAATTCCTTTCTTTGATTTGAACATTTTTATCATTACTTGTCGGTAACTGACAATACACATTAACATTTACCAGTGCTATATGATTTTCAAAGGCATAATTTTCTTGGTACTTATATGTAAGGCTTTTTAAAATCATAAAAGTTTCATAATACTTCACATTTTTAATTATCAAAAGACAAGAAATGTATGTTTTACTTACTCGGGGGGGGGGGGGGGGGGGGGGTCATAGCAGCTACATGTTTTCCTATAGTAATTTAATATTGCATTGACTGTACACATGGATTTTACTGACTATACACCCATAATATATTCATCAGTTTTATATTGACTTTTTAAACCTTTTCCTTCTCCAACCTCCCCCTCCCCTCAAAAAAGGCAAAATGAATAAGGGTCTCCTCCCCTAGGCTACATGTACCCCTCCCCTGAATCTCATGCAGCCATGTAGTTTAATTGATTTCTATTCTGGTCAGTGCAAGCGATGCTTGTTCATATCTGTCGGATTTCAATTCTCTTCATAATTTGTTTAATCATTTTCTTTGCTAATTTCTTTTTTAAGCTGTCATCAAAAAATAAACTCCAGCTTCTAAACTGAAACTGAACTATTTGTAAATTAGAAAAAAAAAACAGTTTTAGTAGATCCATGCAACATTGATCAGAACTGTCAAATTTCACTTTTCATCTATACTTGTAAACCAAAAACAAAATTGTATCACACATCCACACTACTAACAGGTATAAAAACCAGGAATTTACTTTTAGCGAGGCAATGCTCAAAAGAATCCTAGAAACTAAAAAAGGGACCCTGGAAATCCCCTTCATCACAATGTTAAGCTTTAAAAATGTTGCAGATTTAGGCAATAGGTTGGGAAAAGTACCCCCTACCACCCCCCCCCCCCCCCCCGAAAACCAAACAAAAAATTGTCTGATACAATTAGGTACTTGGTAAGTGCATGTACAAAACAATTTCATAGTAATTTTTTTTTGCCTGATGGGAATGCAACTTCCTTCATAATTTCATATAGTATTCCTTGTGAACTATACCTTTTAAAAGTCAATAGCAAGCTCCTTCTGGTGTGACTTTTAAAGTGAAAGACTTAAATAACAAGTATACAATATTTCTTCACCATAAAATTGACCACATATTTGCATTTCAATATTGGTAACCAACGTTTTATCATGGTAACTGACATTACATCTCGGTAACTGACATTACATTTTCCACTTGGTAACTGACATTACATATATTTAATGGTACCCTATGGCTTCATTGTTAATTGGTAATCTTTAATTTTGGTGTAGAAGGGAGGGGTGTTACCTAGAGAGGAAATCTACCAAGTTTCATTTAATATATCCTCTTTTCCAGGAAATTAGAAAAAAAAGTTCATGTTTTCGGTAACTGACATTACATACCATATCACATACTTCATCAATGTTTTTTTATCAGATGAATGAATTACTGGTGCTCCTTTCTGTGGGATTTTAAAAAGTGTTATAATAGCAAGCTAAATCACAGGCGAAAACATCATGATCAAACCTGTTCTTTAAAAATCTGTCAAAACAAAATATGTATCAATATACTATTTTCAACACTAATTTGTATCCATACTTTGGCAGCCATTTTGAAATAAAAAATGGCTGCCAGAGTCGGAAATTTTTTTGTCTCGGAAACTTCAGGTCTTGTTTTATTAAAAAACATAAAGCATTTGACATGAATATCAACTTGATTTTTTTGCCTCTGTGTCCATCTGTGGTGAAAATGCCCACTGTATGTATTCTTTCTATAGGAGGGCATGTAATACAGATTTTCAACGAATACATTATGAAGAGTTTGTATCACCATAAGGAGGAGCAAAAAGAGACATTTTGGGGATATTTTATAGTCCATCAAAGGGAAAGTTGTTCACATGTGACATCACACATCTTTGTTGTAGTGCCAACGGGAGGATCTCCATAGCATTAGTAATCCCAATTTTCAAATGCTCATAATTTTCTCATTATTTGTCCAATTTTCTCAAACTTTCTTTTATCTTATTCTTTGATTTTTCTTTTTCCACACAAGCCCACTTGTTCGAAAGGTTCCATTCCCCTTTACTCTCTCCCTTGATGGATGTAACGCAAAATTTTTATTTAAATGTTATTTTAATTCTGTAGTAAACTTTAACTATGGACTCGCCATGAAGCAGAATTTGGAAAAAGTTTGTTTGTGTTTGTTAATGCATTCATTTATTCCAACTGAGTTTTCCTAGTTTGAATCCTAAAACTGTTGAAAATTTGCATGTAAGTCAAACATGTATACTGATATTTGTATTATAACTGACAACACACATACTAAGATAATGGGGCAAGGAAAAGCATTGACTCAGATTATGGACTTACATCTTCATGTTTCCAAAATTCTTGAACTTTTTCTTGACTGCTTTATTTACGCTTGTCTTTGTTTAGTTTTCTTGGTGCTGGTAAATTGCAAATTCAAGCAGAAATATGCATGCTTAATAGCTTGTAAGCTGGTATTACACTCACTCCTATATGCAGTCAATTCAAAAGATTGTTTTATTTGAAACTGTTTGTTTGTTTCTTTGCGATAGGATGAGGATGTAAATAATGCTTTAATGATATCGATACTAGAGAATATATTTTTCCATAATCATGGTCTAAACAACATTGTTTACAATGAAACCATGAAATAAATCAATTTGATTGCTCTTTTAGAAAAGCGCGGGAGGATCTAACAGATGCAACTCAGAGATTGAACGAAATGATAGCCAACTATGGTGATGTGGTTCCTAGAAGGGATTTTGAATTACTGACAGCGGAACACAAGGTATGTTGGTTTGAATTAAATCAATCAAATAACGTGTAGTGCAACTTTTCAAAAGTCCGTGCTGTGTAATTTAGTAGGAATCCTGCTTTAAGAGCACTGTGTGTCTTTTCATTGTAGTTTTCCAACATTCCCCACTACTCTGTCTGTGATGGAATGTGAGGATGGGTAATCTAAAAGCTGCCCGCTTACTTCTTGTGCAAAAGACGCCACTCTTTTGACAAGGTACCTAATACTGGAAACAGCAAGACTGGTACACCCCCAGGTCCTAGGTCCACTGCCAACTCGTCCACTCACCACATGGTCTACCTTTATTTAATCCTATGCCATTCCATCCATCAACATTTCGTCGAACAACCATTTGGTCCAATCATCACTTTGTCTAATCACCAGTTCGTCTATGACCATTTCGTCTCATAACCAGTCTAATATTTGTTTTAATTTCTTTCATTTTGCTGATTTAACACTTAGTCTAATTAGACCAAATGGTATATGGAGTATATAGCTACTAGTATTGGACCAACTCGTTATTTTATAAAATGGGGAGTGGACTAAATGGCAATTAGACCATGTAGATATTGGACGAACTGATGGTAGACCAAATGAAAGTAGACAAATTGGCACTGGATCAAATGAAAATAAACCCAGGTCCCCATCCTGTGAAAGAGTACTTGATTCAGATCAACAATAACAACACTTTGAGATTGATGAACTAAAAGTAACAATCTCAGAGATGAAATACTCTTTAAAAGACAGAGTTGTTTCCATTCTATTCTAATCACAGAGCTCTACTTGGTAAATAAATAATAAGAAACAAGTATGGTTTTATCTTTTTATCTGAAGTGGAACTAATTTGAATTTGTTTCAAAGTAATCAATAGCTTTTTTTATTTTTTTAATATTTATTTATCATTGATTAAATTCAAGCTGTCATTGATAACATTTATGATATGATCCAAAATTAAATGTACTCAACCATTTTTAAAACATCATTATATTGACATGGTTTTATTTACAGAAATTGCTAGAAGAACATGAGACTTTGAATGGTGACTACAATCAGCTGAGAGCAGAGCATGAGTGAGTTTTGTTTCTTTTTATCAACTAGCCTAGCTTCTTATTCTTATTTTCTAGTCACTTTAATCATTGACATTTTTATTTCATAAGAATTATTCATAAAAGGATGGGAAAGATTCATCAACGCTGATTGAAATTCTTTTAAGAATCCACGGTATGCATAAAATGTTCACATTGAGAAACAATACAACAAATTGGAGGTGTCATTAAAGTAGAAAAGAGGTGGGATTGAAATGAAATTTGTAGATGTAGACAAATTTGGATTGAGTGTTGTTTTGTCTTATGGCAGCCATGACTGGGGGGCTTCCAGAATGCATAACAAAAGAAATGTACATAGACGCACCTAGCTCATTGCTGATTGGCTGATAGCCAAGTGGTAACCCCCCAGCTATGGCTGCCATAAGTTGCATTGCTCTGAAGTGGGATTGGTCTATATAAGCAGAACATGATGCATGAATTGGTTGATTCTCTTGCATTTGAGTCAACTATTTCGATGTAACAAACAATTTACGTCATGTAATGTTATTTACAGCTTGTTAAAACTATTTTTTCCCCTTTCCTTTGTGTATGTTACAGGGCTCTGTTGGATGTGAATAAGCAGATCATAGCACAGAGAGATGACTTCTACCAAGAGCTTGAAAACCTCAAGAGAACAGCAACACCAAGGTTTGTATAACGGGCAAATTATCTCAATTAACACCCCGATCCCACTTCTCTGACTGTCTCCTGTCTCTCACTTATTGCGACTATCAGTCAGTCGGCAAGCCCTGAAAAAGTAGCTTCTTTTATCCAAGTGATATGCATGACTAGAGGGTTTTTGCATTGTTAATGAGCTTGGTGCGGACGAAAACACCTCTTTTTATTTGGCCATTGCTGCTCTAAATATTGACCAAATTTCATGTTTTTGGTATCTTTATAAAGAAGAAGAATCATTCTTTCAGGTCATGTGTCTGGATTTTTAAAAAGATTTTGTAACATACTAGTAGGTGAAACTTTTGATCTAAAACAAAATAATTATTTTCATGCAACAAAACTTGGTGTTTTTACACTTAATTTCTGGTTGGGCCCAAATAATTTTTGAATTATGATAAAGCTGAAGATCTAAGCTTTAATATGATATAATTTTTATAAGAAGAGGTATCTTAGATGGGTCAGCAGCCAGCTTTCCATAGGCCAAGTATATTTAGCAGTTTAAAAACAAGAATACTGCGCTCTGATTGGTCGTAGAGACCACACACCCACGCAAATTCCAATGTTCCCACACTGGGCCTCTGCAAGGTCACACACACCATGTGGTAATCTCTTCAAATTACCCGCGTCTGTTGTTTTGAAAACACTATTCAACCAATCAGAACTCTGGATTTTATGCTACTCAGAAATTTCAGAAATCTTTTCATGCCTAAAATTCAATTATTTATCAAAATATTTTATTCAAAAGAAATGATCAGTATCAAGAGTGACATTGTAAGAAAATATAGTTTCAGCTTTCTGATGATATAAATAATGTTTGTGCCTAAAACACAAAATTTTGCACAATTTGCAAGATAAAAAAGAGGAAGAAAATTCCATTTGAGGCATCTTTTCATGCCTAAAATTCAATTATTTATCAAAATATTTTATTCAAAAGAAATGATCAGTATAAAAGAGTAACGTTTACTCTTTCATATGGTTAAAAAATAATTAATTTTACTCGAGGAGAAAGTGGTTAAATTCTTTGAGAAACAAAGTCTCACAATTCACAAGATTTTGCAGGGACATGAATTCAGCCACGAGAGGACTTGGATAAATCTTGCTCATTAACACAGGGGCTTGCAGACTGACTGCTATTTAACACTCTTTTGCCCCCCCCCCACACCATTCCATTGTAATCCCTGCATTTTTCTGACGCTGTAAGTTGGAATAACATCTGCATTCCCCCTCACTGACTGACAAGGCTAATTTATGGCCATCAGCTGTGAAAGTAGAAGTCCCGGGAGAAGTCCAACAAAACTGTACTATAACTTTTTAAGAATTTGTATCTGTGTTGCTATTTTATAAAACAAATAATGCACTTGCTCTGTCGTGCGTAAAAGTAAATGCAGAGAAAGCTCGGTTTCTTCAGATGGTGCACACTGGGCACTCGCCGCCAGCGGCTCGTGCACAGTGCGGCACCTATCTAAAGAAACCTCGCGTCCTCTGCATTTCCACTAACGCACTCGGCTGCATGCATTTGTATAATATTAGATGATGTATTTGGAATATATTTTGGGATTCAAATGGAGAATGAAAATGCGACAAAAATAGAGTTTGATGTTCAAATGTTTATTGATTTCTCTTTTTTTTTTCCACATACACCAACACACACACACAGAAATGTTCCCATCAATTCACATCTTCACGATTAATATTTGTGATTGGATGAAATCAATTAATATCTAATTGAAAGTAGTGCCTCATGGACAATACATTATCGATAAAAAAAAGTATTATACACAGTGTGTCGTGCGTCCCAGAAAAAAGGAAACTGAGATACTCATGTCTTTTTTTTCTTCAAAGGCAAATAAATTATGATATTCTATTTACATAATGATATAGTTCAATTATTCCTCTTTAATTTGATACCATATATGAGACGAACACTTCATGCATTAATGAGCAAGACGAGTTTGAAATTATAAAGTCATAACCAGGCTGCGCAGAAAAATTTGACAAAATTGGTTCGTGATACGACGACCATGCTTATTCGACGATTGGCTCATTAGCATTTCTTTTGTATCCTTTGTTAGGATTCTCTCACTGATCCCTGAAATGAGAGTAAATTCAGATTCACACATGATTTTCTGCGCAAATCGTTTCTGATATGTCTCGATATTCATTGTTTGTAATCTGCCATGCGTGAACGATTTGCTAAGCTCTTGGTTTCAAATTAGAGATTAGATTCCAATCTTGCCACGAGTATCAAATATAATAATTGTGAAATCTATCTCTGAAAATGGGTTTTCTTTTTTTACGGGACGCACTGTATATACTGTTACAAATGCTCTTTGGTATTCTTCACAGACCTGACTGGGACCGCTGCGCTGAGGTGCTGGAAGGAGGCGAAGAGAGATGGGTTCAAATCTCTCAAGGCAAGAAGACCGATCAACTCGTCACGTTACTCCTTAAAGAGATCATGGGAGACGGGGAAGGCTACGAGTACTTTGAACCAAAGGTGAGTGATGCGGTTGCCATGGCAATGGAAGTCGACAGTGCGGTGGTCACAGTGAAAATATTGGGATGCCATGGTTATAAGCTATATTCATGTAATGGTGGAGTAAAGAGTTTTTTGTTTTTGACCGTTAGTAAGCCATGAACCTTGGTTTTAGATGAACAATTGATGAGGTTATGCTTGGTATTGTTATGGTGACAGTATACATGCAAACAGTACCTGTGACTCATATAAAGAATCGCAAGTGGCATAACTTGACTGTAACTTTGAGATAAATTTGAGGTAGGGGTTTAGAGCGATATAATTAGTTGCCGTTCTTTTGAGGACAAGGGCCCATGTTTTGTGACAATAGATGTACGTGTCCAAGTTGTCAGTGCTCTGATTATTAACCTCGGGAGTGTTTTACAAAGAGTTAAGTATGACTTGGAGTCGCACTTAAATGTCCAGTTGCATGTCAAATAAACGGCATCACTGCATTGGTCAAATTATGCTAATAGGACGCGCGCTACTGTGTATTGATAAAAAAGATAGCATGTTACAAAATCATGTGTGCGTCAGCACTAAGCATGATTTTAACTCACACTTAAATTTTTGTATAACACCCCCCGCAGTAAGAAATTCGCTATGACATAGGATACGGTAGATAAAATTGAATAATGTATCTTGAATCAAATTACTGCCAAGATATCTAAGGTGTTCACTACTTCCCAATTCTTTCTATCCCGCCACCCAGGGTCTTGGTGATGATGTACCTGTGTACATGCGATATGAAGGCAAGCTGAGGAAGAGAAAGATGGATGAGAATGATGCTGGTATCCTCATCAAAGAAATATGGAGGGAGAAAACAAAACAAAATCAAGAGGTAAGTTATGTCAACTCACATTAGCAGAAGTCTTAAGGAGCTTTGCAAGAAATTTGCAATCGATATCATCCCCCCTCCTCTGCATGTTCCCATACCAATTTACCGATTTGCCTCCGCCAACAACTAGTCAACCATTTCCGTCAATCCGAAATAGTATCCAGATAGCCAAATTTTACTCAAATTTCTGACAGAGAATGTTTATTTTTCAGCATTTTTACCCTTGAACCTATTAATACAAACTGTCTAGTAATGGTAAGAACAGTCAATTTTTGTGAAAACTAAGATTGAGACAAGGATGTCGGTAAACTTGAGAAAGATAACTCTATAGAGAAATGTCACACTTGGCTCTCAATGGGTTTATTTCATGATTTAACTTAGTACACAGTTGTCAATATGGACCAGAGTTTATGGATCATATCATGACCTCAACATCAAAGACAATATTGGAAAAGGAGGGAAGTAGATTGAAAAAGAAGAAGTATTTTCATCAGTAGGATGCTTATGAACCACAAATATATCAATAAGATATTGTTCGAGCATTTTTGTAACTCTCATAAATCTCACTTTAGCTTTAAAGTTCAGATGCTTAATTCAAATCATTTGTTCCTGATTCAACCTAAAAAGTTGCGAGGCTTCCAAACTGTAGTGGTCCCTTCTATAATGTAATAGTGTGTTACATATTTTTGTGTATGAATGAATCAAATTTGATGTGAAATATTCCTTGATATCTTCTAGAGGGGAGAAGCAGGTCCAGAGCCTATGGATATCTTCCTTGCATCGTTCATGAGACAGAAGTATCCCGAGGAGAAACTTGCCTTTGAGTGGACATACATGCTGCTTAGTATACTAGAAGAGAATGAGAAGGAGAACCATCTAATGCTCTTTTACAAGACACTCATCGGAGAGGTGAGAGTTGATATGAGACTTCATTTTGTTTAACTAAGGCATCTTGGAGCGGTGATGGGTTAAATTGATGTGTTTGGTCATTGACTAGGCAGTTTGAAATGCTGTTAGAGATTTCTAAATTCTGTTCTGTATGTGGTATTGATCATTCATTATGCTGCTATATTATGACTTTTGAGAGGGAGGGGGGGGGGGTGGGGTAATAAACTTCCTAATTATTAGTCAACAAACATTTGGAAATAGCCATTAGACAACTTATTTTATTCAAGTCTAGTATTTTGTAATTTCGTAGCGAAATGCTGTCATTTTGTGGCTTATCTGTTAGTATGCTTTGGCATGTATTTTTGTTCACTTATATCGTTTAGTACTGCTATCAAATATTTGTGTTTGATTTTTCTTTTTCCTTTCTTTCAGATGGATGAAGATGTGTATCATAATCAGTTAGAGGTCTTATCAGAGCTCATGGCTGCATTCAAGAAGGCTGATGAAGAGGAAGGGGGACAGGTAAGTAACCATGAACAAGATGATGAAAATGAAGATGATGATTCTGATGATGATTCTGATGATGATGTTGATGATGGTGGTGGTGGTGGTGGTGGATGGTGGTAATGATGGTGACGATGAGGATGATGATGATGATGACAATGATGATGATGTTGAGGATGATTATTGTGATGATGGTGATGATGGTGATGATGATGATGATGATAGTGATGGTGGTGGTGATGATGTTAAAGTGGAGGTGGATGATTAAATTTCTGTGTTTCAAATTGCTTTTCATGTATATGAAAAATCTTTCATCTTTTTCCAGGGGAGTTTCAACAAGGATATCCTCGAGCTAGCCTTGCGAGAGTTCTTCCCCATCAAAGATGATGATAGCATTCAAGCCCTGGTCGATGCTGCTGTTCAAGAACTTCAGCCTGAAGATGAGACTAAACTTCTCTATGAAGAACTCTTCACAGAGGTGTGTTAATATCCATATTTTACTGTCATATCAGAATACTTGCCTCCAATTTTTTATTTGTAATTTGTTGCGAAAATCTTCATGTAAAATCGGTCATTGTCTGTTTGTCACTATATTCATGCTACATTGATTTTCACTGTATCAAATGTGAACTGGAATTCAATGTGTATATATTCAATGTAGTAACATTGTTATATAAGGGCCCCTTAAGAAAAAGAAATGTAATCACTTGCGAAGTGGCAATAACTAATCACAATCATTCAACATTCCTGTTATCAACCAATCAGAAAAGTTCTTTCAATTAAAATCTTTGTACCTTTTGGACCCAGAATCCTCCGTCTTGAATTCCTCCTGTGACTGATTACTTCGTGTCCAGCAACAGATGTAATTGTCCTGTATTGTATGTGGGTATGTGTGTGATTAGATATTTTAAAGATGTGTGATAATCTACATTTGGGGACTTATCTCTGATGTCACCTTCCAAAAACATGACCCGGGGCTTGAACCACAGATCTCAAAATCCATAATTTCTTTTTGCAGTTGGATTACGGGTGCATGCCAAAATGCTCAAACTGTCTTATTTTTATCTCTTAATTCAGGAGGAGGACGGTACTGTTGGACCATTTATCTCACTTCTTAGATCTCAAGAACAAGAAGAGAAGATACAGTATGTAGATGACATCAGGAAAGAACTGGAAGGGAAAGAGTAAGTTTTAATATAACTGCTGAATTCATATCGAGTATAAAATATTTGATGCTCTGTTTCATAAGATTTGTAAGCATGTTTTTTTTTTACTGACAATAGATTAACATTGAACAACAGCTGGACTGGTTGACATTTGGTAACTAACTTTTCTAAATTCATATCGAATATAAAACGTTGATGTTCTGTTTCATCAGATCTGCCAACATGTTTATATGATATGAACTACTGACATTAGATCAATATTGAACAGTTACTCTACTGATTAACATTGAGTTACTATCGCTTCTCAGTTCATATCAAGTATAAAACATTGGTGTTCTGTTTCATTATATCTGCCAACATGTATTTTATGATACGAACTACTGACATTAGATCAATATTGAACAATTACTCTACCAATTAACATTGAGTAACTATCACTTCTCAGTTCATATCAAGTATAAAACATTGATGTTCTATTTGCCAACATGTTTTTAAGGATATGAACTGATATTAGATCAGTATTGAACAACTACTCTACTTATTAACATGAGTAACTAACTCTTCTGTGTTCATTTTGAGTATAAATACATTTATGCTCTGTTTCATAATATCTGTCGATATTTTCTGTAATTAATATTGAAGAACCACGGAATGACAACGTCCAGATATTTATAGATTTTTGCCCATGGAAAATAAACATGGGGCCTGTATTCTGATAGCCATGGACCTAGTTTTACTTAAACCACACTTTTATGGAGTGCTTGTTGTCAACTCATTCACCAATTGAAAGTTATTCGTATCCTGATGCAAAAAATTGTCCAAAAATTAATTTGGTCATGAAATGGGAAGGATAGGAAAAATACAAAAATATTATGGATTCTTTTCTTATGAATTAATTGATACATTATAGTTAATTATCAGAATATCACTCTGGTTCTTTAAGGTGTTTTTTTTTTTAATTCATGTAATGAATGACAACGTCCAGATCTTTAGATTTTCGCCCATGGAAAATAAACATGGTTGGGCAGTTTACCCAAGAAGAATTTAGAAAGGCTTATATTTCCTGCTTTTCAGTGAATGGAAAGGATAAGGGTGATAATGATGACAATAATAATGCAACTTTATATGGTTTTCATAACCACTAAGTGTTCAAGATGTTAAACTTTCAATACCTTTACCACCATAATAGTGCTCAATTATTGTGAATAGATACCCCAAAACGGAAAATGATAATTATTATTACTTGCTCACCTCACTATTATGATAATCTATTCAAAGAATATTTCCAGCACACTCTGCAATTTATTTCACTATCTAACCATAATTTGTTCCCATATCTTTCTATCATTTCTCATCAATAATCTGTCATTAATACCTAACAGATAAGTCCATCTATGATATATGTAATTTGAGGTAAGAATATCGTGATGTTGGTGTGTGTTATTGGCCTGTTAGGCTTTCTGTGTAATAGGGCTATAAAGTATTGCTTTATAAGCACAAGATGCATTTACACAGTGTTATGTCGCAATTGCACTGACCAACTCCAAATGTCATTCAAAATTACTCACTAGCTTTCATCGGTCTTGACCATTGGTGTGATTTTGTCACGGCCACCTCGTGAGCTATATGTTCTCTGGTACTGTACATTGGCTTTCAGTTTGATTTTCTTCTTTCATTCATTCTTTTGTTCCTATTGCCATTTAAATGACCTTTACGGTGGTGCAATGATTTGTAGATCATTAGTAGCGAGCTTTGCCCTTTTTTTGGGTGTTTGATTTTGGCTTTATGGCAAAACTTGCATTTGCTTTGATTTGGGATGCAATCGTTGTATATCATCTTCATTCAGTTCTATATGTAGGAAAATTCCAATCAATTATTGGAGGAGTCAATTCATGTGGAACTCTATCTTATGTAATTGGATGACACATTTGCACATCAGATTTACTATTTGTTACAGTCTGCATATATATATTATTAATTTCTTTTTATTTTGCAAATGTAAAGAATAAAACTCTGCAGAATTATTGCTCATGCACATTGTTAGCCTTGATTCACTTTTTGGATAGAAAGTTTTGTCTATAGAGCCTGTTTGCAAAATAATTGCTGTGCATACAGTGTATTGAATACCTATTAGTACCTCCTGTTTACAAACTAGCTCTACAAACTGATGTAAATTGAATTTCATCCAGGACTTGCTCTACAAAATGTGCACAAAAGTGACTTTGTTTCAAGTGACTAAGCACACATGTTATTACTATTCTGAAATGTTAAGCATTGGTGGCACATATGAAAGAATATATCAAGCACTTCATACTTTCACCAGAGTTTTTATCACATTTCCAGTACAATGGTTAGCAATGCCCTTTATTTCCTAATAGGAAAGAATAGACAGAAGTTGCGTTTCCTGTGAGAGATCAAAATCTCTCTTTCATCTGTCATTGAAATAAATATATTAAACTGCCATCAACACAATACTGTGATGTCTTGCCATACTTATCTCCTAGCACAATGTCTCTTAACTCTGGCCAATATCAATCTTTCAAGTTCAATGTTTAATTGAGGGGGGGGGGGTACGGGGTACCACTTTCACACAACATTGTGTGAAAGAAACAAGATAATCATATCAAAATGTAACAAAATGAAATAGAATCAATTATTTGGTGTTATTTGAACCAAGAAATAAAATACTGTAGAGCTTCCCATTTTCGAACAGAATTTTTTTATTTCTCTATATAACATTACAGTGGGAATTATCTGGAAAAAAAAGAGGAATTTATGCCAATTTGATGAAATGTGATTTATAAGTCAAGCTTAACTCAAGATGTGACACATAACATATTTACATACTGTACATTTTCTATTTTTATTTTTTTTGATGGGCTGCAAACCACAGGTTGATGGAGCACTGTCTCAGTATGATATTCGACTCAAAGCCAGCATACTGGGCAAAACGAAGTATTGATAACATGAACTCATTTTTTCTGTCATATGATTGAACAATGTTGGGTTGTATATATATATATATATATATATATATACATCTGTGTGAAAGTCAAATTTCTTTGTCTTTTTTCAATGTTCGTAATGCGCCTTAATGCCCTCTACCTTCGACTTAATGTCTAAATGTGTATTATGATGGAATAAACCCATTCATAGACTTTGCCCTTTCGTATGACGTATGCATATATATATATATATATATATATATATATATATGATTACATACAATGAAAGAAATAATTCAAGCTCATCTTTGACAAACTGGATTTTATTTTGCTTGAATCACCAGGGAGATTCCATGGCGAGAACTTCAAATGGCCGTCAACGTGGTAGATGCCGAGATAGACCGCCCTCACATGGTGCAGTATGTGTGCCGTGCGTTTGACGTCCCCCAGGATCAGATCACCACGGCGCAACCGACGACGCTTGACGTCATCGTGAGGAGACTGCAGAAGAGTACGGCCAGGAGGATCGGGAAGCTGAACAGTTCTGAGCTGACATAGAACTCTCAATCATCAAAGGGAATTCATTGAGTGATTTTTAAAGTACATATCAATTACCTTAACTTCAACTATACAGGACAGGATTCACACATATATCAATCAAACAAAGGCTGCAGAGGCTACATGTAACATATCCTGGCTTTAAAATATGATTTTATTCCTAAATTGATATATAAAGTGATGTAGTAACAAAGGATGGAAAAGTATGAGCACTGTTAATTGAGTCATTTCTTGAAGTGTTTTATCGGACATTGCCAACAAGTTTTGATAGGACTTTTGATCTACATTTTCTTGTAAATGTTCATAATTGATACTTAAAAATATACCAATAGAATATGTATCATATATGCTGTATATGTGCTGTTTCATTCTACAGATGTGAAGAAATTGATAAATGTATGTTTTTAGGCCCTTTAACGAATTCCTTCTTACTTTAATATCCCCCAAAATGAACTCTTTTAGCATTGTAAGCCCTTTTTAATCATTGACAGGCAATTCAATACCATATGTATGCCTGACCCCCTATATCTGGTGCCTTTTTTAAAGTATATTTTTCTCTGTTTTCTAGTTTGTATAAAAACTTTGTAATACTCTCACATTCAGGCTTCAGTCATTCATGAAATGGAGAAAGAATGGGAGAAAATCAAGGCCAGACGTACAAAAAGGTTGATGATTTTATTGAATTGCCCAGAAGCTAAATTGAAGTGTGTTTTCGAACCTTTAAACACATTTATATCAGTTTTTCTGACCAGGTTCAAATGCTAAATATTCATTTTGACACTTATCTTTTTCAGGTTCTGATTATCATATATATCACTATCACTTATACTATATACATCTTGAGTGGTCTTACAGATAGTGAAAAGTTGAATCATTTTTTATGTGGATAAATCATGTTTCAATAGAAATTTGCATTCCTCAACAGATCAAACAAAAACATGCCATTAGGTGCAAGCAGCGAAATAAAAAAATTAAGAATGGAGGAATGAAATGTTCAGGGAACAAGATAAATTTCAAACAAATAAGATCAAATTCTGTCTTTAATGCTGAAGTTGTATATTGTTCTGTGTTGGGGGAATTGTTATAAGAGCAAAGATTGAAATGCCTTTACTTGTGAAAGAACACAATGGGTTTACAATTAGGAGATTAGACAAGGAAACTTACTGAAGGACAACAATAAAAGCAAAGTTATTTTATTTCAACAAATAAGATCAAATTCTGTCTTTAATGCTGAAGAAGTTGTGAGTTGTTCTGTGTTGAGGGAATTGTTATAAGACCAAAGATTGAAATGCCTATATTCGTGAAAGAACACATTAGGTTTACAATTAGGAGATGAGACAAGAAAATTTACTGAAGTACATGTACAACGATAAAAACAAAGTTATCGTAGGTCAAACAAGTATCAAGAATTGTCACGCTATAACCTAAGGAATTTCCCCTTTACTCTACTTTATTGTAACAAACAATTCCAGAATTCCGTCCAAAATGACCTCTGGGCTTTCCTGAAAAATCTGTATCTATATATGAAACCGTCCTAATGTTAGTAATTCAGCATGTATTATCCAGTATATTGTTATTATATGTATATAATGTACAAATATATTTCACATTCTATTTAATAAAATTGTTTTAAATGTATGATTTGAATGTTTTCTTTCCATGTGCATTCTTACAGTTTATAGCATTTGATTTATAAAAAAAAGAATCTGTAATAGGAGTCAACTGCTTTTCTACCTTCCCTCCAAAGAAGATGCCATACAAATGGAAAATATGATTTTGATATTTTGGAGTCTTCTTGATAATTTGAATTTCAGTATTTATGCAAGTCTCACTTAACTTTCATGACCACACCCTATTTCTTATATATTTGAGCCATGACAGGTGGAGGATTAGTATCGCCATTGTCCTTGATTGTTTTTAGGTAGTCAACGTAAGACGAAGGCAGGTTTGATTCTATAGCGCCCTCGATCATGACCTTCATGTAGTGGGGTGACGGAGGCTCCTCATTGGCTCCCTCTAAGTCAGGCGCCATGTGGTAGGTGTGGCATAAGTAGGTGTGGCCCTCTGGGGTTGTTACTGTGATTTCCGGTGAAGAGTATCGGTAGAGGGTCCTAGGATGAAAAAGGGGAATTTAGTAAGTCTGAAATTAAAATAATGAATGTTGGTAGTTGTACCCCACCTTTCTCTCTTTTCCATCAAATCTCTTTGTTTGATTTTACACAATGATTTCATTAAAGTATGCACATTGGAACACCACTGAATAATAAACCGTTTGCAGGTGACATGTGAAATAAAAGAACAAGAGCAAAATAGACAACAAAAAAGATAAGAGATTGTAGATAAAGAGCGAGAAAGAAAGAAATCTGGTTCCCAGAGTTGTAGAAAGAATGTGCGGGCTGGTGGAGAAGTGTAAAGGAGAACAGAAGAAGATCGCACGTGTAAAGAAAGAGAAATATAATGGCAAAGGACATACCGAGAGAAGGAAAAAAAGGTGGGGGTTTATGAAAGTGAGAGAGAGGGTAGTGTATAACTCTTTATCCTTACGGATATAGTCCTTTGACATCAGTTTTATCCAGTCTCCATATTGCTCCCCATACATGAGCCTGTTGATCCTCTTCAATGGAACATAACGACCCTCTCCATTGACTCGTTTCGAGGGTCCATCCAGGGTAGCTGCGGAAATTCAATCTATAACCCTATAAAATGAAGGGTGTGAGGTTGGAGAAAAAAGAAATAAAATTTGTTTGTAATTGCGATCTATTTTCGCACAAATTGAATTCTGTTACGTTTCTATCTCCCTCTTCCTCTCTCAAAATCTTTTACCGTCTCTCTCTTTCTCCGTCTCTCTTTATGTCTGTTTCTTTCTTTCTCTGTCTCTCTTTTACTACCTCCCCCCTCTCTCTTTCTTTTTCTCCCTTCTCTTTTCCATCCCTTTGTCTTTCTCTTTCCCATTAGACATATTAGTGTTCAGGGTATCTTGTTTGTACTTGGTTGAAAACTTTCACTTTGTTTAATAATACGAGAAAATACAATGGAATAAAATAAAACGGTAAAACGTTATACTAAGTTTGATCATCGATAAAAAGCCCCCCCCCCAAAAAAAAAGAACTTGCACCAAAAGCCAGACAACTGAGCAGCCATACCTCAAGTTTCGCTGGGCTTACAAACTCGGCTGATGGTACATAAAGATGAAACCTCGACTTTAATAGATTGCTAGCGTAGCAGAAATAGAAGAATTTATCATTCGGAGCCCTGTAATTGAAGAAAGTCATTAAATTAAAGAAGTCAACAAGGTGCTTATGAGATAATTTCGAAGTAGCACATAGCATATTGTTTGATCAATAATAATAGGTTGCAGAGTCTCATATCCATATATAACCCCTCCCCACACCCCACCAAAAAAAAAAAAAACAAAGAGAGAGAGAGAGACAGAGAAAAGAAAAATAAATGAGCACTTTTTGTTTTCTGTTGATGAATCCTTATTTCTTTATTGCGATCCCACCATACACAAATTGGAATTGAATTTGATTTTTAAAATATCTCTGAAAACCTGTCTTCGCCATTCTTACGAGTTAATGTTGGGTAAAACGCGCATACATTATTATTGCTTACTTTTGCACACTCATGGTTAAAGCTTTTTATTTTCACTCGTCACCAGTCTGGTGTTGGTGGCCCGTGTTGGTGACCCACTTCCTGAACCCCGGCAAAAACTTCTGAACATCAATGTTTGAGATCTGTGGTGGAATGAAATCACAAAATTACAAATAGACCTATAGTTGCTGAAATCGTGAAAATTTTTAGCTAAAAACTGTAAAAGCTGAAAGCTACAATATTCCAAACTTATTCCAACTCGATCAGCCCCCTCCCTTTTTTATCTTCCGATCTTCTTCGCTATCACTCCCCTCTCACTCATCCTCCCGCCATACTTCCACAAAGCCATCCAAATAGGATTCTCTTTTTCACCACCCCCTTGTCAATTCTCTATCCCTCCCTCTTTCTTTCCCATTTACACTCTACCGATTTTCTTCCCCGACTCCAGTACATTTTTTTTTCAACTTGAGTCATCCGTGATTGACTTGAATCATATTACAAGGTCCTCAGTGAAGAAGGGCTGTTGCTATAACTTTATATTCAAATTGAATTTCGATGTGGCATTCATAATGGCTTTATGACAAACAGCTAAGTAATGGGATATATGCGTATCTAATACCATACTATTCATGTACTATTATCATGGAGCTACCAGACAGGCTATTTATAGGCCTACTTACATTATAAGCACACCGACTGATAAAGGCTATATATCCACATGTACTCACCTGCACTCCTGTGGTGTCCACTTTGCTCTGCGAGTTCTGTTGTTCAAGTTGTTGACTCAACCATATCTTTGTAGCTAAACACATGAGTCCCCAATCTTATTTTATGATTGCTAGACTGGCCTACGTTTGTGTAAATTTGAAAGGCTGGTTTGTCCCGTGGATGTGAAAGGGATCGATTAGAGGGGAGTACTGTACTTAGAGCCTTGTACAGTTGGAACAAACAACTAGGCCTATATTTCCCAAGATTGTCGTATATCCCGTGACTATAACGGGTTTGGGGGGACGGGGGGTATGACATAAACATTATAGCGAATATTAAATTCAGTGATATATCAAGTCTCGTCGAAATTTAAGTTATCACCAGTTTACATAATCACCGATAATACCGCCCCCCCCAAAAAAAAAGTCACGCCAAGGGGAAACTCCCAGAACGAAACCCCGCGATGACAATATAAAGGGGGCGTGGCACAAGTGGGCGTGGTTCGTGGTCAGTACATTAACCTGCAGTATTACCATTAGTGCTGTGTGGTTATATTGTATCAAGTCAAAGTAAAAAATGGAAGGTATTTCTGATATTATCACTGTGTTATTTCAACAGTATGAGGCGCTAGGCAATAAATGCCCCTTTAGCTTCAACCTCCCCATCCCTGTTCCTACCCGAGACAGACACAGCTAGCTGTCGCGGTTATCAAGCTTTAGGTCGACGTGAACTTTCATAACCCTCCTTTTTAACAGGGACCTCTTAATTCTTTATGGGACACGTCCAAGTTCAAAGTACGATATATCAACCTATCCTTCGTATCCGTGGTAGGACAGGGTAAACAAATCTGTCACAGATAGTACCCCTATCAGAGGCGTCGATCCGGGGGGCAGGGGGTGATCGCCCCACCAATGGAAATATGGGGGGGGGGGCAAACATATCGTTTTGCCCAATAATTCAGGATGTGCAAAATAAAATAAGATTGCAATGTTACACAGAAATCGGCAAGTGAGATTGAGATACGTACGTATCTCGTTCTTTACTTAAAATCGTGCTCAAAATTTCCGTTTTTCAGATTGGAATATAAAAATTTTCAGCTCGCGCTTCGCGCTTGCATCATTTCTTTAGCAAAACCCCATACTTTTCATGATTTAATAGGTGAATAGAATGTCCCGTTTTCAGTTCTAAACCTCAAAAGAGTTCCTGCTTCGATTTGCAATAATCGTTTTCAGAAATATCAAAATTTTCAGCTCGCGCACTTCGCGCTCGCATCTATTGTTCTTTTAGATACCAATCTTAATCATTGATACCAAAAATGCTTAGAATATCAAGCTTTCAGGTCAGAATATAAAGAGATTTCAGCTCGCTCTCGGCACTCGCATTATCTGTGCAGTAAGATATGAGTCACTAAAAACAGTCAAACAGTGTTTGAGATATGTGTCTCTTTCTCATGAGTCATATATATATATATATATTAATGAGGCAAAGTGGTAATGCATTGTACTTAGTTCCAACAGTTTATTTTGAATTCCAAATTTTCGACGTTAAACATACGTCTTCCTCAGGGATACAATAAATATATATCGATATATACGATATATATATATCGAGCGCCTTTGGAACGTTGCTTCATGATTTTGCCCCCCCCCCCAATCTGAAAAATGGATCGACGCCCTTGACCCCGATACAAGGGTGTAGGCTGGTTTGAGCACGGGGAGGTGCAAATCATGGGGAGGTGGCACTAAAGTTGGGAAAATTAGCTGTTGAAAGCAGAAGAAGGGGTAACAAATTACGTTTTTGCTTATACCAGTGTCGGAACTCCTCTGCCTCAGCGGGAGGGTACACGTGCACCCAGCGCACCCCAGCCTACTCCCTTGCTATATCTCTTCTATTCAAGAAAAATCGTTTTATGTAATAGAAGCGACTAACAATGTTGTTAAGGTCAGTCTAGTGTCAACTACATGCAGAAAACACAGTAACACGAAAATAGAAAAATACTTTTTTATGTCTCAAATAAAATATTTAATTCATCTACAAGAATATCTATTGAAAAATGTGATAAGAAAAGCAATGAAGCCACTACTAAATTCCTTTTATAAAAATCCGCTAACATAAAATAACCATTCGCAAAATAAATTTAATCGGTATTGCATACCTTTAAAGTTGCAATTTATAGCTGGTGATATATTTTTTATCTGAATTAGTCAGAATGAGTATTACATTGATAGCCTTTATCACACATATTAATTTTTCTTCTTTTTTTAAAAGGACACAATTTGAATGGATTCAACGTGATCATCTAGTTTTCTGTAAAGCTGTTGTAAATTATAATTCATCCACGAAAATACTCAATCATACTCTGGAATTATGTCTGGTCATCTAGACTTACGATTTTCAAGCATACAAAGGAACTTTTCACGTACGATTCGTCCCGCCAATAACTTAGAGAACTCTTTGGAAGCATCCTAGATTGGAGGGTTAAACGCTTTATGTCTTGCTTGAGAATCATGGATCCAGATGGCCAAATTTATTATAATAATCTGCTTGAGAATTTCTGTATTGATTAGAATGATATTAAAATGGATTAATGGACCGGTATGAATATACATAAAGTCTAGCTATTTCGAAGCACACATTTTTTGTGGATTTTTTTTGGGGTCATTTTCAATAGTGTATTTTCACCTTGATCTACAGCAACTGGTCGATGGGATCGGAGTAAAATTTCACAACTAATTTTTTGCATTCGTAGATACAGATGACCTTCATGCATCAAACATTGTTTTCTTAAGTACATATCATTTTTACAGTATATAATTATAATAATAATAATACATATGATTTATATAGCGTCTTTTCCATTTTGATTAAATGCTCAAGGCGCTTATATAAGAGCAAAACATAAAAGTAAAGAGAACTAAGAGAAGTACAAGAAAGAGTGAATTACAAAATAATGAGGAAAGTGTCTGTCTTCAAACCTATAGTAGGCCTACCTGCTGGTATATACGACATATAGAAACTGATATGTTGCAGATTCGGGGCTTCAGTTCACGATGCTCGATTTTTAATAGAATAGATAAAATTAAGTAATTGATCATTTGAATATTTCATTCATGATATCTGGTGGGTTAGTCTGTCCATTGTGCTTGATTGACCTTAAGAACTCGACGTAGGTTTTTGGAAGGCCAGACTCTACGGCGCCCTCTGTGATGACCTTCATGTAGTATGGTGATGGAAGTTCTTCCTCTTGGCCATTCATCATCTGATAGGTGCGACAAACGTATTCCATACCCTCTGGTGACGTCACCGTGACGTCAAATGCTTTATAGCTAGATTCCGGCCTTTGAAAAATAATCACACAAAACAATGGAAATCATATAATTATTTTCTTTACTTTTACAATTAAGAGATCTATATTGCAGTGTTGGCGCCATGAGACTCAATGGACAGTGCATGTGTTCTGCAAGTTACTCTATTATTATCTTTACCAATATTTGGTTATGTAATTCCTAATGAACCATATAGTCGTGAATTTTTTTTTTCTTTCATCTTTCTCTCCACTTTTTTAGATTCAGTATATTACTGTAAAAGTCTGTAAAAGTGTCTGGCAACATAAAGAATTTTCACTTTAGTATAACATGGCCCGTTTCCTGTGTATTTTTTCCTTGACCTGACATAAACCAAATTGAAGTGTGCTTACGGATCTAGATTAGCCAGATCTGATTTGTGGAGACGCCATACTGCTCCCCAGACGTGACCTTGAGGACTCTCTATAATAGAGGCAGGGGCTCCGTTCCATAGACTTTCTTTTACACTCCATCCGGGGTACACTTGAAAACAAAGTCTGTAACCCTATAAATATCGTTAAAAATATAAATATTAATGAAAAATATCCGATGTCGGTTTTTTCAAGAATTTCTTCATTAAGGTAATGCCACCATCAGGGCGGGTAAAATGTTTGACAAGCAGCAAAAATACAAATTGTTATTCAAACATAATCCTTGATACACCCTGTTAACGGTCGTCGATCTATGGCTAGTGGCTTTGGAGTATAAAGTCGCCATGTGCTAAGTTCTAAATACCTTGATGTCTTGCTCTTTAAATACAATGCCACTCTTATAGCAAATTATCATAACAGTTTTTCATTATGAATAGCGGTCCTAGTAAATAATAACCCTTTTGCAAACTTATGAATAGTATATTGCATACTCAATGTTATTACCTCTAGTTTAGCTGGACCAACTAGCTCCGCGGTTGGGGTACCAATGTGTATACGGGCTCTCAGCAGGTTGCTGGCAAACCCAAAATACAGAAATGAATCCCCATCATTACTAATCAGATAAAAATAGAAAAATAAAAAAATGAAAAGGAATGAAAGACACATTATTTTGTGTATGTCATCCGGGGTATTATAATAAGCATACATTAATATCAATGGTAAGGCCAAAATAATATAAATGAAAGGTTTCAGTACAGTATATACTGGCGGTGTTACAAGATTCTGCATGTAATTTGTAATCAAAATGATAATTACCAAGGAATCGGTTAAATTTCAACTTACCTCAGTGCACCACTGTCCATGTTATTCTAAACAATATGCTCCTCTAAAGTATATCATCAGAAAGGGAAATTCCTTTCTTGAATAAATACCAAAGGTCTAATTGCGAATGGCCGGTAGCATGACGGAACCAACCTTTGGTCTTGTGCTGATGAAAAATAAAGATAAGTGTATTTAGTACTGCCTAAAAGAAAGGGGTGACTCTTATTATTTCAGATCACACTGGAGGATGGTGGGGGGGGGGGCATGATCATGTGTGTTTTTGGTGTCTTATCCGTCAACTTTGTTTGATTTTTGGTCAGCGTCATTTACCCCCAATCCTTACTTTTAATGTATTCATGAGCCGATCGCTAGTCGAATTTGGACAGTTTTAGGCATTATCAACCCCCTTTGATACAGATAGGCAGGCTTGGGGGCACTGTGCCGCCAAAAGTTCCGTGACCAAATAAACAAAGATAAATGAAGATAAAACGAAAAGGAAAGAAAAGGAGAGGAAATATCATTGTTAAAATAAATGTTAAAATAAATGTTAAAATCTATCACAAGATAGATTTTTAGTTCAAAAGGTCCATTTTTTTTTGCTTGCTCGCGATTTTAATTTTGTCACAATGCGACGTGTTGAGCCCCCCAAAAAACTGTTTAGCTCATTATGCCAGTGTGTCACACACCGAGGATCTACTAGATGTCTCAAAACAGTTTCAGTTATCAATTTTCCCCACAATGTTTTGTCTGTCTTTTTACAATGCGGCGCCACTGACGGGTAGGGGCGGGGGCAGGGGGCGATCGTCCCATTTGATTTTTTTGTGATAAAAATATAATAAAATGAATAGCTCAAAAGGTAGTGAACCCCGCCAGAAAATGAACACATTTAAAAGTGTTCAAGTTTTGCTAGGTTTTAGATATCTAATTTTGAAGTCAAGTGATAAAATATTACATTTAATAAAGATTGTTTCTGTGGGCCCACCGAACATTTAGTATTGTTGTCTACATTCAACTCTCAGCATAATGGAGCGCATTTTGTGCTGGCGATCACTAACTTTTGAGTACAACTGTACATGTACTATTTCAAATCGCTAGATTTATAATAGAATCATTTATTAAGGCAATGATGTTTCTAAGTCTTACGTCAACCACTCCAAATAACTGCTCTGTACTACCTCATGGACAAGATGAAGGTCCAAAGTTGATATTCATTGAACCCTGCATGGGAGTAATACTTACTCCAATATTGAATACTTCCACGTCCTACCACTCCCCCTCTCTTACAAGAAAATTATATAATCAAAGTCGATTTCGATTTGAGGGTCCCCATGCCTCCCCAGTGGATTTATCTAAATAACAAGATCGAAATAAATAAAATCTGTAAGTACGTTCTGCATGTAAATCCACCAATGTATTTAAATGATTCTTCTTCTATCATATGACCAAAATTGGGATTTCGTATCGACACTTTCAAAGCTCAATATCTGAATTTCTTGATAGTATTTTGTTAATTCAATCCCTTCTGCATTTTTCTTTATTTCTCCATCCTTAAATGGAGTCTCTCTCATGTACCCCCTCTCTCTTACACACACACACCCACATATCTCACTCACTCTTCCCTCTCTCTCTCCCTTTCCGTCTCTCTCTTTATCTACCCTCTCTCTCATCATTTTACCACCATCCGAAACACTATCAGCTTCCAATGAAACGAGAGATAACGATCATCAATGAAAATGGCAACACAATCATGTTTGATCAATGCAGTAATATAAATTTTATTTCCCAGTATCTACAGTACAGAGAGGTACACACACGTTTGACATGAAACCAAATCAATTTTTGTACCGTTTCAACTTTCAACACTAACCTTATAAAATTCATGTAAGCTAACCATGTTTTAATTTCCATATTCAATAAGCTCAACTCATACTGTACTTCATTATAATCTTGGCGCTACAAATAATGGTATTTGAGCTAAATATGCACAGTACATGTAGAGATTAATATACAATAACAACCACTTTTCAACATATATGAATGTGTACGGCAACAGGAATTGTTTTTTTCTAAGTATTTCAGTGAAATCACAATCTACATCCCAGACGGTAATTTTCACAGCAAGAAGTCATCTTCATAAGTATATTGTTGAAAATATTACACATGCATTTTCTTATTATTGCAAAGTCATAAAACAATAAATCTCCTGAATATATATTATCCATTGTTAAAATTATACAATTACTACATGCATTTCCTACACAATGAGGGGAAATGCAGATAAAAACTTCCTAATATAGGGCAAGGTAATAAGTTTTCTCTGTCATGATATTCATACATTAAAATGATATACAATTTTAATGATATAATGAGGAGGATTGGACACTCCATGAGAGCAACATTTCTAGGTTTACGAAATACAGAACATAATTAGTTGATTGTTCCAAATATTAAACACATCCAAACTGATGTAATAAACAGAACCCATGTGCCGGTGTCCCCATCTACATGTATTACAAAAATACTTCTCTCCAAGCAGAGTAATACAGAAACTACAAATACAATGAATGAAGGGCATCATTTATTTAATTTTTTTAACTTCTTGTTTGATATTCATTCTAAAAACTATGTTATAAAAGGACCCCCAAAACAACTGAGAGTTATTACTGTTATTTCTAGAAAAAAATTATTCAATCAATACGATAAATTAATACTGTTATTAGTATTGAATAATATATCATCATTGATAAATCAATAGTCCCTTCATACAATCCTTTGCTTTCAGTGAACTTACACTCTTTTGATTTACTTGTCATACGTGTATATAATTCAGTCAGGAAATAAATAAATATTTTGTAACGAGACTTTTCATGAGTAAATTATGCAAAACCAATCTCATTTTCACCCATTAAGAGTGCAGGAAATCCTATAGTTAAATATGGAACTTTGTGGGGGCATCGTGGTCTAGTGGTTATGACTCATGTCATTCAATCTGAGCGACATGGGTTCGATTCCCAGCCATGGCATGTTTTCCTTCAGCAAGATATTTACCCACATTGTGCTCAATGTGCTGCACTCAACCCAGGTGAGGTGAATGGGTACCTGGTAGGAAGTAATTCTTCAAATGCTAGAGCACCTGTAGGCAGCATGTCTGTAGCTAGGGTAATAATAATAGTATTATTGTAATGCACAGAAATTGCGCAATATAAATGTACAATTAATATTCATTATTATTACTATGATTACTTGAATAATAATTGCCTTTTACCATCTGCTTATCAATCTGCTCATTAAGAAAGATACCGCAATACCCATCAACATCAAATACATATAAAATTAGTATATATAATTGGATAAAACACACAAAATAATACAGTAAAGTTACCACCACGCATTAATCACATGATCAACATCTGATGTGGACGGATGTTTGCTTAACAATTGTCACACAGAGTACATGCATTTCTAATAAATCATTCATTATCACATTACATAAACCAAACATCACATGTTTATCATATCAATTATTCCAGGCAGTATTAGTTGCAGAATTAATGTAAAATCATAACAAATTATACACATACAGTATATATATGCATTATATACAAAATAAATTTCATCTGTATACGGTATATATATTATACAATCAATTTCTTTCAAAAACAAGATTTACAATTAATTCTGATGGTTTTTCATCAAATCTAATTTGTGCACTTTGCTCCTCAGGTAGTGGACAAAGTATGAGTATCTTGTGCGTCAAGCTGGCATCCAAGAACAAGAGTAATAATCCTCATTATTTGGCTGTTCTTGTGTTTGTATTCATCTGTTTATATGAGCTTGCTTTTCTCAGTGACTGGCTGCCAAATCATTTTTATTAGCCTATTCCTATTTCGAAACCTGAAGGTTTTCATGGCAAACTCTAATTTACATGATTTAATCCATTTGGGGGTTCAAATTTCAAAATACAAGAGTTTGCATTTGGTGATTCAGCAGTGAGTGGGAATCCTTCATAGAGTTCAATAGCCCTTTTACCAAATGAACATCAGCTCACACACATGCAAAGATATTGTATGCATCATAGTTGCATATCTCAATTGAAAGTATCAAATAGAGAATGAGACATGATTGTAAAATGATCAATGTATAAATAAGTTTTTAAAAATTGTTTTGTTCAGTGTCAGAAGTGACAGAAAAACAATATTCATTCAGAGTGCAGACTTGAATAGGCCATGTAAGATCTGTAGGTCACCCTTATATGTAAGTACAATAAATAAAGATGACAAATGGAAGACGTATACCTATCACTTGTTGACCTACCCAACAGCCAAGTATAGAATTATAGCTTTAGTGAGCTTATTTTTCAGAAGTCCCCAATTTTCATGTACCTTGTCCATAATTTCTTACTTTAATCATCCCTTTTTTCCGATTTTTTTCTTCATGCAAATGATTTTATCAAAAAGAATGGATTGCCAATTAATTAACTACATGTAAGTCCTACTACCATTAAAAAATTTTCTATCTGCACACTCCCATCCAGCAAGCATTTTGAAGAAGCTTATCTTTGTGCGAGTGGGAACATATAAAATATTACAATGTACTGAACATCACTACTGAATGCTAGCATATTTATGCCGGATACCTGCGTTACTTTTCATAATAGATCATTAAAACATAATTCATTCACATCCTTACCATACACTTAAGTACCAGCAAATGAAATTGACTGCCCGTACCTACATAATACCGGTATGCTTCTTAAAAGTATGGCATGAATGCCCATAAAAGTTAAAAATAAGAATAGCAAAGAATAAACTAGATTCCCTAGGTAAATCTGAGACAGCTAAGTACTTATTTGTTTTACTCAAATATTAAACAAAAAGAAATAACATCACTGATTAGTTCACAATACGAATAAAAAAAGTACCATATATGATTTACCCATGAAATTGTGCTACATTCTTGAAAAGTACTCTATACATAGAATCCAACTTCCTAGAAATTAAATAAATCATTCCTATAATTTGGATTGATATCAATTGTAGGTCTATGGTGAACCATGTATAAACAGGTTAAAATTGGTAAAATTGATTACAATATGTTGAAGAACACTGATAAGGTAGATGGAAGTGTAGGCATCATAAAAGAAAGTTAAGTAATATCATTATTCTGGCCCAGGTCACGACTGAGATGTAGTAGATTTGAAGAGAGTGGCCATAATAGGAGGGGGATCCTTATCTCCGTTGTGAGGTATCGCTTCAAGACGTTGAACATAAGAGGAAGGAACTCGCGATTGTTTGGCGCCCTCTATCAAAACTTTCATGTAATGCGGTGAGGGAGCCATCTCCTCTACATTGTCATCAAGTTGATAAGTGCGACAAACATGACTGCTGCCTTCTGGTGTTGTCACGGTAACATCCAGGACGCTGTATTCACTTTCTTGACTGAAATTATGAGTGAATAATCAAAGATATTGATGTTATCAAGTAAAAATCAAGGTTAAAGAAATGACCAGTTAACTTATCCTTCAGCTAATAATTTATCTTTCTGAAGTGATCTGATAATGGCTTAATCAAAATGCAATAATTCAGACATCATTGCTTCAACTGTCAAATTTAGATAAAATAACATAATCCTGAAACTCAAGGGTGACAATAAGAATGGTCTTCAATGACAATTTTTCTATTAGTGAAGCCTCCGATAATAAAATCTACTCTCGGGAAAAGGATAAAGCAGATGACACTAAAAATGTCAATAAAAGTCTTTGTATTTCAATTGAAGCTACTGCAATTAAAATGATTTGAAAGTACAAATTTTGCTTGTACTATTCCAATTTTTATCGAGATTATATAATAATTTTAATAAAACCGGGTTATAGGATGTAGCCAACCATGGGTGCATATTATATGCAAGTAATGAGTTCCTACGTCATATATACACAACTCTCCAACTGTGCATTTTTTTGTACAGCACTGCATTTGGATGCATTGGTAAACCTCTAATTCGTAAAACCACGTGACACACTAATTCATTAAAAAAGAAAGCCATGGCTAGGATTTTGGATTTTGATGATGCCTTAACTCGGGCACGTATCATACTGACTCAACTTTTGGTGTCAAATTAGAAAACGGAATAGGGCCTATTTGTATTATCTGTGGAATTTTTCAGGGCTTTTAACAAATTGCCTAGTTTTATAAAACAAATAATGTACAGGTTTAATGATGGTGTTGTGAATGATGGTCATGCTGGTGACAACACAGGTAAGCTCTTTGGTATGTTATGCTATTTGAAGCACTTGCACGTACAGTCATGCGTATACAGTTGAGGCCAGAAGTTTACATACACCCAGGAAATTCAAAGAAAAGTTGACAGTTGCCAAACATCATAAATTTACTGTATCTTATAAAATATTTGTGCTATCATGACGAATTTGATAGCGGACAGAGGAGTATGTCATGCCCCTTCATCACATCGCTTTGTCATCAGGAGATGAAAAATATTTAGGTGTCATTTTTTCCCAAAAAATCTTCATATTTTAGACAAATTAAAAGTAAAAACTTGACAAAAACATCTCATATTTGTGCTAGTTACTTCTCAACACAAACATTTCAGATTACACCTTTTTGTTCAGTTGTGACATATCATGATAGAAAATGTAATATAAATCATAGATTTGGAATTTATATATTTCTATGAAATTATGTTTGAAAGTGTAATAACAAACAATAGAATACATTTGACAGGAATATTACTTCTTTTCTTCAAAGAAAATTCCACCTGAAATATACTTTAATCCCAATGTCATCCCAATCATGTGAAAGAGCCTAATACGCTCTTTCATTTGATACCAAATTCGTCATGGTAGTATTTATTTTTCTGAAAATATAGTACATTTTACAATGTTTGGCAAGCGAACAAATTTCATTGAATTCCATAGGTGTATGGAAACATTTGGCCTCAACATGTAGATACCTGCAAGTTTGCTGTATAGCTACTTACAGACTCTAAACTATGCATTATTCTTTATTTAAATAAAGAGCTCTATGAAACAACTGTAGACATAATAAAAGTAAACATAAAATGCTTAATAGATAGATGACCCACCTATCTAGGTGATCTCGGTCTGATATATGTAGTCTCCACACTACACCCCATAGATGATCACCTGGAGCTTTCTTGATAGTAGCAGGAGCACCTTTCCAGTAACCTATCCAATCAGGATAGGCATGAAAACACAGCTTATAACCCTACATAAAAGACAATTAGTAGGGCAATGAGATGGGGGTGGGGAATCAAATACATCTCAATATGTGTGAGCATGGTGATCTAGTGGTTCTTGCTCTCGCCTGTCAATCAGAGGGTCGTGGGTCTGAATCCCAGGTATGATATTATTTCTAACGTGGAGAAGATTTACGGTTCACCATGTGTAATATGAAGAAGGGAAGGAAATATAGGCAGAAATATTGAAATTGAAAGACGAGATAGGATGAAAAGAGGAAATTAGAAGTATTCTTTCTTGAAAGTGAGTGAAGTCCTGAAAAGGACTGTAAACCAGATGAGATGAGCTGAATATGGCTTGAGTAGCGATGGTTTGAGTAGTAGCAGGATGAAGTGAAGTGCTACTACTCAAACCATCGCTACTCAAGCCATATTCCAGTTTGCAAACATTACATGTTACTATGTTTGCAAAGCATCTGACTAGCATTCAGGTTGCCAAGAACAATCTTTGTTTAATGATTTATAATACTCCCTCATGGACTAAATAAGATGCTATGAAGGAATCCCCCCAAAGGAGGATAAACATAGCTTGGACTTTTCTTCGGTACCTATAGTGTATAAAGCCATGGTGACTTTCACCGACAGGTGACATAAGCTACTGTAATTTAATCTCCACATTGGCTGAGAGCAACTTACTTAGTGAAAACCACTGACAAAACTCTATCATGAAACAGTAAAATAAAAATCTTAAAATTCATTTTGGGTGCGTTCAATGTCGGTTTCCAAATTTAAACTGCAACATGAATGGTGATTACAAAATGCTGATATAATGAGAAACAAACGATGTGTTCAATATCCTCCATTCCCAGTCGTAAAAATAAACGTCTCTCAAATCACGATTCAGAGGAAAATTTAAACGTCGAAAAAGATGCGTTTGCAAATGCGATCAGCTCAAATTTACGACCTTGAGCATCACGAATGCGATATTGAACACAATTGCGTTTTGAAACGTCTTTAAATTTGCAGTCGCACTGGAAGCCAACAAAAACAGGAGCCAGAACTGACCTTTCTTGTGATGGGTCAAACTGAGCACTAAAGCTGCATTCACGAAAGCGGGAAATTTAAAGACGATCAACATATAAACGGCTTTATATTTTCGACAATGAACGGTGCACCGCTGATCGTGTTTGTGTTCGGTCTTTTGGAATTGAGTTTTTAATCATGATTCATGTTGCTGTTTAAATTTTCAAATCGACATCGAACACACCCTTACTTTGGGGATCTTAGGTGGCTGTTCACAAATTATCATTTTCAGTTACCATAGTTAATCATAGACCAGTACTGCAAATCAAAATCAAGGATTTCACTGAAATTGTCCACTTTCATGAAAATTCCCTGTAATTACTACCGTGCTAAAAATGAAAGTGAGAATGTACCTCAAGTTTAGCTGGACCAACTAGCTGCGCAGTAGGATTGTGCACATGAATCCTAGCTTTCAACATGTTGCTACCGTACCCAAAGTAGAGGAAGGTATCATCACTACTCCTGATAATAAATGACAATAAAAGAAAATAGAAATAATAATGCAGCTTATCTACTCTGCACAGAGTTCTCAAGACACTGGACTCATACTTTATTCCCACTGTCGTGCAATCCATTATGATTGACCTTTTGTAGCTGATCGCAAATGTTTTTGAGCCATCCAAATTTTTTCTTCAATCAAAATGATTGCCACGACCGACCTCAAGATCTGATACGATCACTACGATTATTCCACGATTTAGACCATGGTTTCAATCGTGGCGCGAATCACGACAGTAGGGCTAGGTATCGCAAAATTAGAGAATTCTATAGTCAAGGGGATATATGTATTTCAGACTAATATTTTGTACCGAATGTATCTGGGATACCACATGGATCTGTCCACGGAGGATTATCAATTGTTACTAGGAGTGCTGTGATAGTGCTCAGCAGTGCACCCCCAGTAACAATACAATAATCCTCCGTGGACAGGTCCCTGGGACACAATGGAACTCACTTTTGTGTTCAAACTCAGCCCAGTATAATTACTCATCCAATAACAGGTTGACTGTTGCAATGGGCTATGGCATCATACAGGACACCCACAGTGTCGTGCCAAACACTAACATGATGGATAAACTAACAATCTTTGGGGGCAGTGTTACAGCTCGCCGTCTCTCTACAAATTTGTGCTTCATGACATAAGTTAACAAGAAGAACAAGTTTCTACTTTTAATACACATGTGACAAAGGAACAGATTGAGGTACAAAATGAAGAGCCAATAAATTGTCCAGAGTGAATTAAGCACCATTTAAGTATCTAAGTGTCAATCTATTGTTGATCAAATATCAATTATGCATGAAATTCACTAGTATGTGTAATAAAACATCTCAATTAGTGTAATTTAAGTGTAAATCAAATGTCAGTTAAGTATTAATCTGTACATTTCTTACTCGGTATCGATTAAATTCATGATTTCCACCTGTCCGCTGTATCCGTTATCCTCAATCGATCTCAGCCATTCAAGGTAATACTCAGGGAGAGAGTTTTGATCGGCCCCTTTCCTGATCACATCCATGTATTGAGGTGAAGGGGTGCTCTCCTTAAAGTCTATTATGCTGTATGTCCAACATGTATGACGGGTACCATCTTGTGATGTCACAATGACTTCCTTTCGTCTGTAAACAACGCCTTTACCCTCTTGACTGTAGTGAGTTAATACAGAATACAATGGAGAGATAATAGGGAGCTATGTAGCATTTGTAAGAAATTATACACATTGATATTCTGATTGAGTTTTATTAAGTACTCATTCAAATATTTGCAAAAGTATATTACACAAATGAATGACACAAACTACAAATACATAGAATTTAAAAGAAAGACCACAGAAATTTTGAAATCTTGAATACAACTAGTGTAGTAAGTTTCAAAGGTACACCATAAACTTGACGTTTCGACAAGTGTGTTCTTGTTGTCTTCATTTATTTTCCCAAGAATTTAAATGAGAGTTGAGTTATCATCCAAGTTGCTAGAAATCTGGGGTTTTCTATTAAAGCTTTCTTGTGTATACATGCTAAATTCAGGTCGCATTAACTGCAAACAATCAACCAGTTTAATGACATACTGCAGTTTATCTATGATTTAAAAAAAAAGGTCGATGACAACCTGAAAGCTTGCCACACATAGCCAAAAGTAATATTTACGAACTGGATAAACTACTCTCAGGTAAAAAAAAAACAATTATATACCGTATTACTTCATGTATAATAAATCATTGTACATTACTGCATCTCTATTATTAAGTTGTAGGATTGTAAATTACTAAATCTCTATTAGGTTGTAGGATTATTACCTACAAATAAATTTGAGTAACCAGACCTACATAACAATAGAATCAACTTACAAATCCAGACTTGCGAGATCCTTTTCCTCCAATCTCCACACTATGCCCCACACAGAACTCCCATTCCTTTCTTCAACAGTAGCGACACCACCATGCCATCTATCACTCATCCATTCGCTTTGTCCTCCAAAACATAGCTTGTGATCCTGAAAAATTGAAAGACAAGCCACAAGAAAGATCACACCATTTGAATAGAAATTATTATGAAGCACTTTTAAAGTTTCCTAATTAATGTAAGACAGGTCTTTCTTGCCTCTTGGCATGAATGAAAACAATGAAATCAAGTCCAAGACAAGAGGAATTGGATGAGTGGGTCGTCAACGTCATCATCATTCATGGTTGTGGGGAAAAAGGGAAGATATTACAGCCTCTAACTTAGACCAAGAGCTTCGGTCTCTGTTATGTTGGTTGTTCCGCTGAACTCTGTTGGCTCCACTCACCAAATACAGAGACCAAAGTTCTAGCTTGATCTGTACAGGGACTCAATGGCCATATGTTTACATATCAAGTTCGGATAAAACTGGGAAGGGAAGTGAAGTTGCGCGACAGCTGAAGTAAGTCACTGGTTTTCCCACTTTTAAGTTTATTTTCCCCCGTTTTGGTGCATTTCAGGCCAAAACGGAATAATTTCTATTTGGGTAGTTCTTTTTATATATGTTTATGAAATAAAGACAAAAAATCGATGAGCCCCGTCGGGGGGATTTTGCATTGTTAACCCGTCTGTGTACGAGGAGAAATTAAAAAAAAAATGTTTAAAAACTCCTCGAAACAGACGGCTGCCAGCTGTCTAGATCTACCTCAGTCTTACTTAGAGAGGTAGATTTACACATTTAAAATATTATTCTTCTTGAAATTAATTCTCATTTGTAAAATGTTTTATTATTAAAAGGTAATTAGTATCAACTATAATTAAGCCTAGGCTAGACATAGGATGGGGAGTCGGGTGTCCGGACAGTTTATATTCTTGAGGCCTTCTTTTTTGTCTTTGGATTGCACTAAAAATATGAATTCGATAGTTGTAATCATCTTATATTTTGTTCTCTATAATATTTCCTAACATTTTGTAATAAAAATTGATGAAATTTCACTTGTAAATTTTTCCAAATGACGTTCTAAATTGATCGTCCGGACACACAACAACTGGGTATACCAGTAGTATGGTAGTGGATCGTATTACCGAACGCTTTTCATGAATTCAATCATATCAAACACATTATTCTCATAAAATTCACCAAACTTTCACCATAAATACACAATTACCTACAAAATATAAATATGTAAAAATTTTGCCGAAATCGTTTTTCCTTTTTACGATATTAGCTTCCAATCGGACCCCTCTTCGCATGTGAAATATTTTGGTCACTTGAAAAAGGTATCGTATTACCGAACATGTGTTATCTATGGGAAAATTTGAGAAAACAACAAAATCACTGATTAGCTATTTTGACCATATTTTATTATTCTAAGAATATTAAGACTTTGAAAATGTGTTTTTTTACAATTTTTCATCATCTTTCTATTCAAGTTCTCTTTGGAAGGATGTTGCAAAATTTTGAGCGTATGAAATTATTTTCTGATGCGTATGATGCGCGCATTCGGTAATACAAGGCCGGTCGGTAATACAATTACTCACTATACACCCGAATATCGCCCGGTAGGATGGGGGGTTGGGTGTCCGGACACGTAACAGAAATGAAGCCTTGTTTTTATCTCAGGAATAAACCAAAAATATAGGTTGAATAGTTTTTTTTCACCATCAATATTTGTTCTTTATAATATTTTCTTATATTCTGTGCTAAAAAGAATTAAAGACATTGCTTGTAAACTTTTCAAAATTGAGAGTAACGTCATGTGTCCGGACACCCAACCCGTCCGGACACACAACCACTGGGTACAGGCCGCTATCTACGGTGAGCCAAACGACAGTCACTTAACGCCCAACGCTGCGGGAGGACTGTCTGTTGAGTTCCGATGAAATAAAATTGTTTTACCTTTAATTCTGCGACGTCAACAAAAACAGCAGACGGGTTTTTCAAGTGAATTCTCTCTTTCATTAGATTACTGCCATATCCATAATACAAAAATGTGCCTTCAGACCCTCTTGAAGTTTCGTCCATGCTTGCTATCTCAACTTTGTTATCGTCAAACGCAAAGTGTTATCTGCGGAACGGCGACGTCAACCAGACTAAATCATTGGTCGATATCGATCGAGCTAGCTAGCTGCGGTTGTGATTATAAAGTTTTAAACAAGAGATGGTGCTAAACAACCTACCGCACCTACCGCAGACGTACAGACTGGAAGTTAAGAGAATTTCAATACAAACTTTTACATATAGCATCATATTTTGTAATGACAAACTTTTCCAGTTTGGTATAATACATTCCAATACTTTCTCTTTCTGTAGAAAAAGAGATAGAAACATATTATCATGTATTTTATAAATGTGCTGAAGTGTCTAAGACTTGGACTGAAATAGGAAACAAATTACATCTTCTAAAATTCCTTGATATACAATGGCTTGAAGTATTACTTGGTGTTAGAGACAATATAAAACACAATTCTTTATTAAATCATGTAATAATTTTGGTCAAATATATGATTTACAATAACCGTAAACTGGGAAGGGTCCCTACATGTAAAGAAATATGCAGTGCTATTAAAAGGTCAAAACAGATCGAATGTGAAAAGGCAAAAAGAAAGGATAAATTAACTCTACACCATACAAAATGGGAAAAATTTCCCAATTGTCGGTTTGAGTCAATTACACTGAAGTGTTTATTTTTTTTTCTTTCTTCAAACCACTAGCGTACCTACGGGGGGGGGGGGGGGGGGGCAGGGGGGGCACTCTGCCCCCCTGACGAGTCACAACCCATGCAAAAACGTATCTTTGCCCCCCCTGACGGGCTTGAAAAACCTTTTTTGCCCCCCCTGACGAGCTTTAAGACCTTCAATACCCCCCTGACGAGCTTGAAGACCTTTTTTTTTTTTTTTTTTTTTTTTTTTTGCTTGTCAATTTTTTTCTGGTACGAAATCCTTTATTTGTGATCGAAGACCTTTTTTTTTTTTTTTTTTTTTTTGCTTGTCAAATTTTTTGGCGGACGGTTTTGCCCCCCCCCCCTGTGGAAAATCCTAGGTACGCCACTGCTTCAAACCCTTTTTCCCACTGATCCTTACCCATCAATTTAAATATATATAAAAAAATCAACTTACGATTATCTTGCATCAAAGCTTATTTTGTATAAAATGATTTATAGTATAGTACTGGCATAATAGTAATTAAATCATTATAAAATATATTATGATACCAGTAAAAGATAAAGGAGATGAGTTTCAGTTTGGATGCTCTCCCTTTACATTTCTGTTTTTTGTTTTGTTGATATTTTGTATTTGTGTGTTTTATATATATAATCTTTATTCAGATTTTACAATTTTTAAGTATAAACATAGAGATTTATTCTTTTTTGCATTGTCTTCAAAATATGGAGATATACATTTTTTTATTATGGGATAGTCTATTCACATCTTTATTAAACAAAGTATTATATATAAAAATGGTATTATTTGCTCAGAATTTAAAAAGTCTTTATGTTGGGATTTTTTTTCATCATACAATACCGCATTATAATACAGTAAATACAAGTGAAAATAACTGTTTCCCCGTTTGTATTATGGGTTGTGATAATCTTTGTTAAAAAATGTTTATCATAATATATAATATTTCATTTGTTATATTGCTGTATATATGTACTTCACTTATTTTATATATTTTCTTTATTACCCTTGTATGTATGCAAAATGTGATATTATCTGAATAAAAGCATAAAAAAACATGCAGACTTGGAGCAGAGTACATGGATGAAATAGAGTTTATCTACCTGGATGAAATGGAATGTCAGTTTGTCAGTTCTGTTCAGTGGCGTACAGATGGGAGGGGGGAAGCTTGGGGGTGCTTGCTCTCCCCAATTTTTTACGACCAAGAAAACAAAAGAGAAAAGATAACGTATTGGAAAGAGAATTTGTTTATGATTTTCTGATAACTTTATTTAGGTTGTGATTATAATGTTTTAAACAAGAGATGGCGCTAAACCACTTACCGCAGACGAACTGCAGAATTGCAGCAGAGTATATACGGATGAAATCATGAGAGGTTTATCTTCCACCTCAAAATGGATTAAATGGAATATCAGTTCTGTTCAGTGGCGTACAGATGGAAGGGGGGGGGGGGGCTTTGGGCTTGCTCCCCCCAAATTTTAATGACCAAGAAAACAAATGAGAAAAGAAAAAGGATAGGAAAGAGTTTATGAAATAGAGATGGTTTATGATAATATTTTTTTGAATATTATGTCAAAATCTGCCACAAAATTGGATTTTTGTAATAGAAATGTCGATTTTTCTTTTTGCCCGTTCGCTTCGCCCACTTGCAACTTTTTATCAATTTTGCCTGAAACGCCATATTTGGTCACCTCAATATTTTGGGCTCATTACGACACTCTGGTTCTGCTTCAACCTGTAGTTGTGAGTCAGTCGTGAGATGGTCGGGTCGTATGAGGTGTCCGGTAGCCTTATACTTAGGGGTGAAAAGGGGAAAAGAGGGGAAATGGAAAACAATCGAGGAACTGAAAGAAAGAATTAGAAGTGAATGGTCAGAGCTATACTGCCCAACTTTGGCAAAAGGAAGCAAGTGCCCACATCAGTCAAATTTGAGTTATTGTTGTTGCTGAAATACCCTTTGTACGTTGCACGTTCGGACAAAAAGTTGGGGAAGAAATTATCGTTCTATGGAAAGATATTGAAGAAAATTTGCTGTTAAAATGCATTGACGCCTATGTAAATGACGTTCACATCGCTCATTTACGACAAATTATAGTTTTGTCACTTGCTTCCTTTTGCCAAAGTACGGCAGTATATACCCTATTACTCAATAACAGAAAACACATTTTAATGCGTGTATACTTGCCCACCCCTATATCCTTACGCCATCCCTGACTGTACAGTTTATGCCTAGAATATACAACGGCTACATGGATAACATTAATTTCCAATATTTGGACTAATTAAGCACTATGATGGATGTGGGCATAATATCAAATTCTTGTGTGATCTGTAATAATAATTATGCTCGTCACAAAAAAAAGTCATGAATCTCATATATCTATATTTTTTTCTTTGGCATCATTTACACATCCTGACATAGGCTAAAGACTGCGAAAAGAGAAAAATTAAAATTTCGCTTATTTTCACAAAACAATTATTATTCACTGAATAGATTACATGCAAATGCAAATAAGACGGGTGATGTCATACAGCTATATACTTCTTTTTCAATTTTTGCAGGCAATCACAATAGGTTACAACATTGACAATGCAACTGAGAAGGAGTCAGACCTCGTTTGTCATATGATCTTGAGGAAAAAAACAATATATTTTATTGCTATATTGATGTAAATAGTAATTGGGAGACGTCATTGGTTCATGACCAAGATTTTTTTTAATCAAGTTAAACTTTGAAATTTCATAACTTTGTTATTTTATTAGGTTTTGACTTTTGATGAAATTTCAAGCATTTATAATTATGCTTGTACATTTTTATATCTTTTATAATAAGTTTTGTTAGGGCGGACTGAACTCGCCCTTATAATTAGTTCTAAATTTATGATAAACACGTTATATTTTCATTAGGCCTTTATGCCATCCCGTTGACTTAAACTTATATACATAATAAATGATTAATAATTATAAGAATGGAGCATATGAAGTAACACAGGAAAATAAAACAACTTGATAGTATATTTTTAACTATTCCGAAACATTGACATTTTATACTTTACCTTATGATAATAGGTTACTTTTTACCTTATCTCAGGGACACCAAATACATTCGCCCTAAAAAAAACCCTGCTACTAGCAAATGTATTTCAGGGGATAAATGAGTAATATTTGCAATGTAAATGAAATGAATAAGATATTTAAAAAATCGTAGACAAACAAGTGAGGCAAGTGAGCTGCATCTGTCTTTGGCACCAAGATCCAGATCCCGACCTCTCTTGTTCAGAGTGCGCGCAGTCAGGTAGCAGACGTTTTGATTGCTGTTTATACAGCTACTGCACTGTACCGATCAGATCTTTGCAACAATGCAATGGCAGGAATCTTGACATTCTTCAGGCCTATTCTGCGGTTTTTCATTTACAGTGGCGTGATCATATTTATTTGTGAATACCTGGTTTACTACATTGTTATGTTTCGGTGTTCATGGCCTTATACAAGCTTTCAGAACGACCATAATCATAGTGGTCAAATTGCCGACTCTGCATGGGTTTTCAACGGGAAGCCATTCGGTTCCTCTGCCAGAGCTCCGGGGTTGATAAACATTGAGACTCGATCGTCGTTAGTTGAGCAGAGGCAAAATGATGAAGATTCAACTTTGCGGGTTATTTTCATAGCAGATACCCATTTGTTAGGAAGTCGACTCGGTCATTGGTTTGACAAGTTAAGAAGGTGAATGTCATATTGGAAATGATTTCATATGACTGGATGCTTCAACTGAAATCAATTTCAAATTTTCAGTAAAAATTGGTTAAACTGCAGCCCGGTTCACTCAGGGGCCGATTAACTTAGGGTCTTTGTGTCGCCCATTTATTTTGATGCGTTGTATGAGGTTCCTTTTACAAATTGATTATAAACTATTCTATGATTATTAACCTCACTTTTAAATTGATTTTTACATAATAATGACATAAAATATTGGCTTATTGCATTTATAATAATCAATGACAATCGTTCGTTTAAATGGATGAATAAAGTACTTTTGCAGGTACTTTAAAAAGGCGTTTCCGTACAGCGCATCATCATATTTCAGTGAGAGACATTCCTGGCAAAGACCCTTTAGTGCAATAGGCCCATGACTGAGTCGTCTGGCGTGTAGGCATTCGATTCTATAATGTTAGGGTCTCTAAGCCTAATTTTATTTTGTCTGTTCTCTGAACTTAGTACAAACTTAAAAGTCAGACTGTCATATCTACTTAATGGATTGATAATGATAATTAAGTTGTAGGTCAGTGTCATCACTCGGGGGCAGGATTTTTTGAAAGGGGGGGCACATTTTCCCTAGGAAAAATTTGGTTTTAACCAAAAATTAAATGTATTTCGCCCACGAAAAAATTTGACAAGCAAAAAAAAAAAAAGGTCTTCAATTTCAAAGGGGGAGCACACTTCTGTTTAACAGCATTTTTACATACAAATTTCAATTGTGCCTCTCAAAAGGGGGGGGGGGACATGGGCCGGCTGTGCCCCTCCTGGATCCGCTAGTGTCATCACTGTTCAGTATTATTTGTCTCCCATTGTTATGTAGCTGTTGGATCTTTTGCACTTTTATTTTCAACCAGTCTTAAAAGCAATGCAGGATGTACAGTTCATACATTTATTGAAGATGATTATAAATAAGTTGATGATAAGTAATACAGGAACATGAGTAAGTATGATGGTGTCTGTACTCTGAAGATGTAAACACTGCATACTGATGTATTATAAAATGTAAACTCTTCTGTAGCTCTAAAACTAGTGATCTCTATGTAATCCAAAACTGACTGGAGATCAGAAATGAATCCCCTTTATAATGTTCTGGTCAAGATTTTCTACAGCCAAACAGCTGTGGTTTAGTCGTGGGTAGTTTTATGGAGCTTTGGTTTGACCATAACAAGTGTACATCATACTTATACTCTGGATTGGGGAAGTCCGAGTGGACCTTTTAGTGAGAAGGAGGATTCTTGAGAATTGTGTTTGCATCAGAAGTTTGGCGACAAAGAGTTTCCTGTCATACTTCCTGTAGAAGTATTGATTAAGCATTGATGGATATATTGCATATGTGAGATATGTCTTTCATCACGTAACACCATTATATATATTTAGGATAACCGAAAATGAGGAAATAGTGACTGAAGGTTTGAAAGAAATGTTAAGGTTCAGGGCTACAGTCAAGAGGACTGAATTTGCAACATGTTTCTTGATACAAGTAATAGTATCAAAATTACTTGTAGATGGGAAAGATCACTGGATAATACGCCCATACATCCATGGTTAGAGATTACTTTAGCAATTCATCTTGCAATGTGAAGCACTACATTCTATATGAATTATCAAAAATTTAAGGAGTTTTTTTTTTTAATTACGTGTTTTATTGGTTTTAATCACAATATTTACATATTATTGGTATGATTAAAGGAAAAAACCATAGTGATTAATGTTTGAACCACTCCCTACGTGTTAAAGTAATTTGGCAAAATGCACAAAAAACATTTCTTGTTATTTCTAGTCCTTTACTTGCTTAGTGCTTGAATAAGTAGGGGAAGGCGGGGTAAGTTGCAACACTTTTTGCATGTTAGAATTGATATGACAAATCATCTTATAGAAATAAGTACCTTGCCTTTAAATTTAAATCTTAGGAAATATTTTTCACCTATAAATAACTTTCTACCCCCACACTAAAAGTCATTGTAACCTTTGAAAAAACGATGTGAAATGGCTCAACTTGCCCCATCTGTGGAGTAAGTTGTGCCACCTGATGGGTTAAGTTAAGCCACAAAAACTATGTACAAAATGTATGCGGGAAGAACCAGCATGTCAAATTTTTATTTAAAGTCTTCTCACTTGCTAATTCTCTATAAAATACTAACATCCTCTAAAAGTAAAAGAACTGTCATGTGAATTTGCTCCTTTCTGCCTGCATATCAATGGCTTTTTAAGGGTTTTTAATTTTTTTTAAAAATACATTACCATAACAATTACCATGGCTCAACTTGCCCCATGTTATGTTAGCTGGCTCAAATTACCCCAGTCCGAACTTAATGCGATATTTTCACATCCACACATTTCTTATGCATCCATCATGTAGAGACTTTGACAAGAATGATAATCCATACCTGGGCTAACAATATTGTTCATATTTCTTTATATTATATTATATTTAAAGACGTGTGTGGGTAAAAAGCACTGATCTATTTCACACCCTTTTTTACTTTTTTTGCTGAAATTTGTATTTTTCCCTCTAAAAAAGTACTTTTGTTTCTAAGTTGAAAACAATGTAGTGGGGATAAAGATTATGTAGTGGGTCATCAATACATAACACCACCACAATGTCTGACTCATTCATTATTGGCCTGGGGGTGGTGGCTCAACTTGCCCCTCTGCTCAACTTACCCCGCCTTCCCCTATACGCAAAAGCTTGCAGGCAATACCATTTTTTTTAATTGTATTTAACCCATTTTGTTGAGTAATTTATTCCATAGCATCTTTTTTTTTTTGGAAATGAAAAAAAGGTACTGTGGAATGCGGAGATTTGGACCACAAAAGAATTGTTCAATGATAGGTGAAACATTTTGACATTAATATGACAACAATTTTTTTTATTGGAGGGGGAGGGGGGTGGTGCTAAACATGACCTTTCTACCATTGTCAAATTCCTTTTGATACTGATATGAAAACTGTAATGAAAAACAAATCAATTCTTTGCCATGTGTCCAAAAATAGTTCATGGTTCTGTTTCACAAATCTGATTAAAAAAATTTCTTTCAGAAAAATTGTGTAAAGTTTCTATACTTGGATCTTAATTTCTCCTCCCCAATACATTATTTTTGCTTTTGTTTTTAAACAAGGGAATGGCAGATGGAGAGAGCTTTTCAGACAGCACTGACTTTGTTTGCTCCTGAAGCAGTTTTTGTTCTTGGTGATTTGACTGATGAGGGAAAATGGGCCGACAATAAGGTGAGGACATGATCATGAGAGATATTCTCATTAGAAAAAATTTGCAATATAAGACTCAAAGTAAGTGCGGTATGTGTAGGAATTTTCCTCCATGAGCATAGATTTAATGTAAGATTATTGGATGTTCAAAATTCAATTTGAAAATATGGCAAATACAGTGTAGCTATGTATCGGGAGATAATTATGAAACATGCATGTTTATGGTTCATAAACAAAAGTGTATTTAATCATTTTCTAGTAAGCATCTATAGGCAAGTAAAAAGTGTGCTCCATAGAGATTTCATGAAGTGCAGAACTGTTATTTTGATATTTTCCAGCAATAGGAAGAAGTCTAATTGGAGTAAAAATTCAAGACTTCTTGATTTTCAGAATCTGTTGTTTTCACCGATTAATTTTTATACCAAAATCTCAAAAGGCCGTAGAGTGATGTATGCCCTGCTTTTAAACCATCCGTGTTGTCTCAAAGCTAAATTCCCATTTTACCTTTCCTTTCATCAGGAGTTTGAAGCTACAGTCAAACGTTTCAGGAAGATGTTTCGCCATTCACGAGGGGTTTATTTCAAGGTTGTCGTTGGAAATCATGATGTCGGATTTCATGGCTCGTTAGTATTCTTCTCATTATGGGATATATGATGTATAGGAAAGAAAAATGTATGAGACATGATGTTCAATTTAAAAAACTCATTTTCAGTATCAGTTTCATGGTATCAGAATGTTGCGTTTTCTTCTACAATTAGCCATAGCTTTAGGTAAGGTAACAACACCTTTCTGTGCATTAAATATTTTGACGTCTCCCCTCCCCTCATTAAAATAGAAGAAAATTATGATAATAATATGATAAATAACAACAGCAGCTATAATGAAATAATCAATTAATAAATAAAAAAAACACTATTAGTTAATAAAGCTTTGAAAAAGCAAATTGATAAAATGAATTAACAAAAAATAATTTAACTTTTAAAGAATGAATTCAAATAATTGTGACTCACACTATGGAGAGAACACAAAATCTTTACTTGAGTTGATTTCATGTTTTTTCACGATTGAAATGACCATTTTCACTTATTTTTATCCACAGCATGAGTAAGAGCAAGTTGGAGAGATTTTCTGATGCTTTCAACTTGTCTGGTGTTGAAGTGGTCACTCTAAAAAACAATAGGTAACCGAACTTCAACCTGATTTTACTCTGTTTTTTGTTTGTTTTGTTTTCGGTTCATAGACTTTGTGTTGTGAGGTTATTGCCTCCTGATATAATCTGCACTTGATGTATTTTTCCACTTCATGTGGAATTAATAGGTTCAATAATTTTCCAGGATATGAATAGGTATTAAACTTTTTGTGAAAACCTCAGACAAAACTAAGACAACATAAAGTATTTCCATTTAGTTTCAATCTATTTTGGTTACTGATTATTTTGAATGGTGATTGGCTTATTATGGGTCGTAATTATTCAGTTTATAGTCTATGGCACACAATTAGTGAATATGATCAAACCATGGATCGTAGGATCTATGAGTATGAACAAACTAATGCTTTACATTTGCAAGTTTTTGATGGGCCCAATCTGTTATAAGATATTATAAGATGATCAAAGAATTAGCATGCATTGAACATAAATCTTTTGTCCATAATAACCATTCCATGACATTTGCTCTGGCGATCATTGCTCCAATAAAAAATCTGTACTCTAAGCAAAACATAAAACCCAACTTCCAAACTAAATAAACCCTAATCCTGATTTTTACATTATTCTGAACCAAAAACTATATTACCCTCTGTGATATTGAGACAGGAGCAAATGTTGCAAGAACATATGTTGTGTCAACATAAATAACTTCATTCTTCTATTTTAGTGACATCAAACTGTTGCAAAATTATTTTTTAAATCTTTTTTTAACCCCTAGTTTTGTGTTGGTGAACAGTATGGCCTTCCATGGCGATGGTTGTACCCTCTGTTTGCCCGCTCAGACGAAGCTTCGAGGTGTTTCTGAGAGGCTTAACTGTTCCAGGTTTGGACACCAGGGTGGGGTCAAGCAGCGAGGGAAGGTCAAGTCGAGGTGCAGTCATTACAGACCGTTACCTGCAACACCTCCCATTCTCCTACAGGTAATTATGATGAAGGGAATGTCTTCAAGGCACATCATCTCATTGATAACTTTGGCCATACATGTAATATTTCAGCTTGGTGACCCAAAATTTCCTCCTGTTTTAATATCTCTGGATTAGGGTTTCTGAGGGTTGGGATATGTTCCAGATACTACTTAAATTAAGGTTAGAATTAAGATTAGGTTTTAGGTTGGGGTCTATGTTATGTTATACATGATATACAGACTATTCATACTACGAGTAATTATCACTGGTGCTAGTTTCCATGGAGTCTAAAATGTAAAGGAAAAACAGTTCTGGAGGTGTTTGCATTGGGTATTCCAAAAAGGCCTTTTATGCAATGCATTACAGGTTAATCTACCAAAATAAATTAAATCTCTTGAAACCGCATGAATCTGTTTGACTTTAGAACTTGAAAATAATGTGTTTTGCATATTCTGGTTTAAATTTTTTTTTTTACTTAAGCGAAGGTTGAGTTAGATAAAGTCTATCATTAACTGACAAGTATGCACGTGGATCATACTGACGGAACCCTTTTTGTATCTTCCCAGCATTTTCCCTTGTACCGTCCAAATGATGAGATGTGCTCAGGTGTCGATGGAACACCGCTCGATGAGAAATATATTCCTCATGGACAGAGAAGAGAAGTTCTCTCTCAGGAAGCTACTTATAAGGTAACTAAACCTGAGAACAATGCTATCTATTTCTGCAAGACTTGATTAACTGTAGAAGTCGATATCTTGCTGTTTTGTGTGTCATTGAGTAGCAATGACTATATGAAATAAAGCTACAAAATACAGACGTGTTCCAGTTGTGTTAGAAATTAGAAATTTAAGAGTGGCATCAAGAGTGTTTTTCTTGACTCGAGCTATATTTATTTGAGAGTTGTATTGAGGAAAAGTCTCTTTTTCTGTTCCATAATCCTGTATTCATTAAATTGAATACATAGGTTTTGTGAAAATGAGTTAAATAAATCTAAAAACCATTCTTTAATGACTCTTAAATCATTTCACCTTTATTAATCTAAATTTGATTTTTGAAATAAGTTTCAAATGAAAAAGGAAAAGTGAAATGACGAATAAGGGTATCTGAATTATTGGTTTAGAAAACCATCTCCTGTCTGCAAATATGGAGAACAAAAACAGGAGATGAATTTGGTTCAAGGAATTCATGATCTTAATTCCTTCTGTTTGTTGATTTTAGTTTCAATTATTTTGTGAAATCTTCATTTCCATAAAAATGCTCTTTTGGTTGCGGAAGCCAAAACTTCAAGTAATCCGTAAATTTTCTTTCATTACCAGTTATTGTCATGGATCCGTCCTCGTCTTGTGCTTAGTGCTCACACTCATCATGGCTGCTACATCGTTCATCAGAATGTTACTCCAGAAATCTCAGTGCCTTCCTTCAGCTGGAGAAACAGAAAGAACCCAAGCCTTACTCTTGTGAGTATGAGATTAATAATGATAATAATAATAGCTGGATTTATTTATAAAGCACTTTTTGCCAGATGATACAAAGCGCTGCTATTATTACCCTGGCTCGAGCTACCATCACCGGCGCTCAGTGCATGCAAGGAATTACTCCTGACGGGTACCCATTCACCTCACCTGGGTTGAGTGGAGCACAGTGTGGGTAAATTTCTTGCTGAAGGAAAACATGCCATGGCTACGATTCGAACCCACAACCCTCTGTTTCAAAGGCAAGAGTCAGAACCACTAGACCACGACACACCCACACAATGGGAGATTAATAGGAGAGTGTTGATGAAGAGACAAGGGAGGGGGTCATTGAATTAGAGAAGGGGAGGGGGGTGGTGGTAGTCTGTCATCTGGTATGATCTTTTACCCATGTGAAAGGAATTGTAAAAACTGGGTTGCATCTTCAAACAAAGGTGTCAGAGGTCTTTGTTAGAACAGGGGAGCGTTTCATCAACATATTTGTCCGACAGGTTGTCAGATCTGACATCTGTCCTTGATTCTGATTGGCTGAGAGGCACTGTTACTACGGTAACTGTCAGATAAAATGGGACTTGTCAGACAAAACATCTGATAGGTCCTTTCATGAAATGCTCCCCAGGGGTATTTTCAAGTCTTCCATTCACCTTTTTTTTTTGGGGGGGGGTGAGGTGAGGGCTGGGGGCAGGGCTTCCTTTGTTATGTGAGCTACCCTTGGTTGCTAGCTTCACAAATACCCTGTTAATTGTCCAGTACATCAGAGCAGTTTCCATTCTCGGCTGATTCACGTAATGATGATGATGATGCACAGCATTTGTATAGCGCCATATATCTGTCAAAGACATTCAAAGGCGCATTGGAGGAGCCAGCCAATCTGGGTTGCCTACAAGGGCACGCACACAGAACTGTGACCCGCAGGTCTCTCCTGATAACTAGTTGGGGGAATGCAGGTGGACCACTACACCGGGGTTTCCCCCTACTGTTATTTCGAACAGTGCAGTGGGTTCTTAACGTGCAAAGGTGGTGATTCTCCTCCACACGTCCTATCCGAGGGATGGAGTGTTTTCCACTGCAACGTAGCCTGCATCTATGAAACAGGGGAGAGACGTTTACACACAACGCACTGGTAATTCACGTATATACAGGTGACAGGTCCACAAGTGTGTAGGCTCCCTCACACACAAATGTGTAGTACATGTAACTTCCCATTGTATTTCTAAAGGTGAAACTAATTCTGAGTTTCATTGTTCAAAATAACATTTTTTGTTTATTTTTCTGTGTGCCCTCCATATTTTCTTTAGGGGGTGACATCACAACCCCACCCTGGATACTGCTGTCGGTATGCTCCCCCCTCCCCTCCCCATCCCAATGAATTGTGAAAATAATTCTCAGTCCAAAGAATGGACTATGTTTTTGTATAAGGACTGAGAGCAAAACTGCACCAGGATGAATACATTCCATCACATTTTAGCGGAATAGAATACCATTATTAATCTTACATCCTCCATCTTTTTACTTCCCAGGCTTCAATATCTCCTACTTCCATCGCAATCAACAAGTGCTTCCTCCCAGAAGAATCTCTCATCATCACCCTTTATGCTGCATCTGGTGTTGTCATGGTAACATACTTTCTTTACTCTTTGGTCTGTATCCTATTCAAGCATCGATGGAGGAGACATGTTAAAGTACTATGATGCTATGTCAAAATTATTAATCCATGAAAATGTCTTAAATTTGATGGTGCAATATGAATATATTTCAGATATACTATACTTTATGACTTTGTACAAATCATAGAATATGTTGAGTTGATAATGACACAATTTATTCTCTCTACTCTTATGAGGAAACTATCATGTCACTAAAAGTGAATTCTACTTTTTGCAAGTCAAACCTTCTGGGATTGTAAAAACAAGTTTGATTTTAAGAAATATTGATTGACTAGAATACAGAGAGAAGAGAATATGAAAGGACATTCAATGGAAGAGTTGACTAAGTTGATTTTTAGATATTATGGTCATAAATGCAATATCATTTGACAGAAAGCCATTCATTAAAAACATAAATCTGAATTTGAATTTGTTTGTGAATCGTGAATTTGTTTTTATATGCAGCACATGTAGATTTGGAATTTTATCAATAATCATTGCTTTGTGCCTAATGCCTAGTTTACTTTACAAACCCTGGCCTTTCAAACCACATACAGTAGAGGTCATTATGAATAGGAGAATTAAGATTCAATGTTAGTTGTGGACTGTGGAACCTTCAGACCTTTACTGATGCTACCTCCATAACAGTTAGCCATTAATCAGTACCAGGAGGACTTCAAATATCTGACCAGGGGGCTGTTTCACAAAGATTTAAGTATGACTTAGGATGCACTTAAATGTCGACGCGTACATGATATGCAACACACAATCTTATTGATCAATATGCAGTAGTGCGCGTCCTCTTGGCATGATCTGACCAATGCTGTCATGCCTTTTATACTGCGTGCAACTAGACATTTTAGTGTGACTCTAAGTCAAATCTTTGTGAAACACCCCCCAGGGCCCATTGCAGAACGAATTGAGTGCAGATCCCTAAAACATGCACTTCACAAGTTGCTGATCAAATTCTGTTTGATTGCAACTCTGTCTACAAGGGACTTCAATCCTATTGGCTCATTGTCATTATCATCAATCCAAAGTTTTAAATACAGTTTGTCCCCATGAACGGGGTGGCGAGATTGACCTCACACTCGCAGCATTCCCCCTTACCTGCTCTCTCCACTTTGCCCAATACAGTGCATCCTCGACCCAAACCTCCTCCACTTGCCTCTTCTTCTCTGACCGTCCTCTCCTCCTCGACCCACCCAACTCGAACTCAAAAGCCCTTCTTAAAACATGCCTGTCATCCCTCCTCAGCTAGGCCCATACCAATGTACCCCATTCACCCTCATCGACTGGTCCACTGCTTCTTCCCAACGTCTGCATCAAGTCCTCAGTCTTCTTCCTATCCATCAACTTCACACCACATATCACTCTCACCATTGCTCCCCCTGTCCTCAAAACTATCCATCTCATGTTCATTATACACTGTGCAAACATTTACTGTTATATGACACCTTGATAGATCCTTGTCATTTGATTGGTTGTTTGATGTCGATTATTCAGCCCATTTTACAATGACGTCATCAACCGTGCAATTTTGGATCCATACGATTTTGTCCATTGCACGCGCGCATATTGTAAGTACGCGACAATTACAGACCGAGCATATTTTGCATCAAAATTCATAAATTTCATATGAAAAAGAATCTATTTGTAGGTGTCATATAAACCAAATAATGAATGTTATCATTCGTGCAATGGACAGAATAAATCATTCGGTGAAAGATGAAATGAATGATCCATTTAACTCGGCTACGCCTCGTTGAATGGATCATTTCATCTTTCACCTCATGAAGTATTCTGTCCATTGCACTCATTAACATTCATTATTTGTATACTATATCACAGATGGGAGTTGTCATGTTAGTACCAGTTACTCTCCACTCATTAGTATTGTGAACGGCTGGTGTCGAGTAGATTTGGAGTGGCTAATTATGATCTTTTAGCCAGCCAAAATGTTGAGATGGATGTGAAAGGGGTCATATCAGATAGCCAGACTTCCACGTAAAAGTCCATTTCAGTAGGTAATAATGATAAATAACTGATTATTTATCTTTGTGCATTATATAAGTGAGCTATTTTATATTATCAAATGTGAAAAGATTCTTTGTCATATCAAAATAGAAATACAATGCTTGGCACATTGGCTAAGCCTTTTTCAACACTTCAAGGTGTCATTTTGGGTGTGTGTTGTACAGTCCACAGTGAACCCACTCGATGGAATGTTGTTTGCCTAAATGATAGTGAAAATATAAGAAATTTAAATATAGTTTGTAAATTTCACAAGATTTTTTTTATTGGTGTGAAGTTAATCATAATTATTTGAGTCTAAAAATAATGAATTTGAAGAAAAATATACAGAAGATTTTTTTGCATTCTTGATAACATAATACATTCCTTTTTTTCTAACTTCATTATATTTGCATAAGCTCTATATGTTAAGGAGCTTTGTTAGTCATTTTATTGAAAGATTATTTGTTCCTAGTGAAGTTTTATTTCTTGACTTGTTCACATATTTGACAGCCTCTAGTTACCTCAATTCTTTTCAATATAATGTATACAATATATTGATATTGTAATTCAATTGTATGTCAACATGAAAAAAAAATGGAAATCAAAATTCATTTTTTGTTGTTGTTCGAAATGCAATATGAAAATAGAAATACTCCAAAAATTTGTTTTGCCCAATTGATCGTGGGCCCGGCAGCCACCGTGCAGTGCCAGATCGACATAGCTCCATCCCTTTAACTGTTGAACGCGTAACAGGGTAGCAGGAGCTCATATCTTTAACATCTTTTGGTCTGACTTGACCAGGGCTTGAACTCCTGACCTACCAGTTGTGAGATGGACACTCTACCAACCGAGCCAGCACACCGGTACAACATGGGTCTCTTCTTTGATGAAATTTAGTTGTATACTGGGCAATTCCATAAAATATGTACGTCTGACCCCCTATATGTGGGACCTTCATGAAATTTTCTGTCCCTGATTTCTGGTTCTTTTGATAGTCTGTAATGCTCTCAAATGACCATGACTTGGTCAGTTAATGAAGTGAAGTAACACTTGAGAAAAATGGGGGTCGGATGTACAAAAACGTTGATCATTTTATGGAATTGCCCTACTGTGAATTTTCGTAAATTGTTTTGTACCCTGCTATGAATGTCTGGAAAAAACAGAAGGGGAAGTTTTATTTTACTTCTATGAATGTATACTATGTAAATATGCAAGCCTTTAATATTTATTTGCACTAGTATAGTAATTTTCTTAGACAATTTCTTGAATGTCTTTCAAAAAATATATATATATGAATTGCATATGGAGGACGTGTTTATGTATTTATTTTTCAGTTGATTGATTTTTAACACTAGTGAAATAGTGCCCTTCTATTATATTATGTCAACTTGTGATGAACAATCCTCACAAAGTGGCCTTTATATTCTTTATTTTTAAGTCTCCAGATCCACCCCTTATTACTGATCATAGAACAATTTTTTGTGTGCAATCTCTGATGTAGTACCTGAAGCCTGTATCACAAAGCTTAGCAATGATCGTAGAACATTTTTCTACGATTGATTCCATCAACTACAATGTACAATCAATCGTGAAAATTTAGTGTACGATTAATTGCTAACCTTTGTGTTACGGGACCCTGGACATATATAAAAAAATAAGATAAATAGAGACCAGGGCCTATAGATATATCAGAATATACCGAGGCATCGAAAACAGTAATACTTTAAACATGTACTTTCAACACTGTCCTAATCAACTTGAACAACCAAGAAAAATAAAACAGGGAGACAGACTTTGCTCTCATATCACCATAGTTTTAATTGATTTCAGCATCATCAAAGTACAGGTGTACATTCAGGAGTACTTATTAAAAAGAGGTATATAATAAATCTGTAACCCATGGGTCACTCTCCTTATGACCTGCTATACCCACCCATGTCCAACAACCTCAAAAGTGCATCCTAATTGGCGCAATCTTCACAACTAAATTTGCAGCCCTAAATGGCAGAACACATGTGAAAAGTTATGGAAATCCGTAATTTGATACATGTACCTACGAATGGTGCTGAAAAGGCAACCATTATGTCATGAGACCGTTTTCCACGCCTTTTTTCTGGACGCGGGTGCTTAGTAGCAGATGCAGAAGATGTAGAGAATGACCTCTGGGATTTGTAGGAGCTTACTGGCTGCAGATCTGTTGATTTATTTAATTTTTTTTGCGGGGGGCGACTTATCTGAAGTGATAACGCTTGTATTAATTTAAAGAAAATATTGCTAAAATGCACCTTTTTTTTTGGGGGGGGGGCAGGTGATGTTTGCTTGTCGGAGGATTTATAGTAATATTTGAATCTCAGAACATTTTTTATGCCCCCGCAGACGAAGTCCGGAGGGGGAATTAAGCGTTGCCCCTGTCCGTCCGTCCGTCCCCCCACTTGGTTTCCGCGCAATAACTCGAAAAATATTTAATGGATTTAAAAAAATGTTGGTGTGTAGGTAGATGACACCAAAAACAGGCTAATTTCGAATTCGGAGTCCGCAGGTGAAAGGTCACAGCTCATTTAATATGCGAGTGTCACAGCTCATTAAATATGCGAGTTGGTTTCCGCATGATAACTTATGAAATATTCAACAGATTAAAAAAAATTTGATGTGTAGGTAGATGACACCAAAATACAGGCTAAGTTCAGATTCGGTGTCAAAGGCCATAGCTCATTAAATATGCGAGTTGGTTTCCGCGCAATAACTCGAAAAAATATTTAATGGATTTTGAAAATTTTAGGTGTGTAGGTAGATGACACCAAAATACAGGCTAAGTTCGGAGTCCGCAGGTCAGAGGTCACAGCTCATTAAATATGTGAGTTGGTTTCCACGCAATAACTCAAAAAGTATTTAATGGATTTCAAATAATTTTGGTGTGTAGGTAGATGACACCAAAATAAAGGCTAAGTTCGAATTCAGAGTCCGCAGGTCAAAGGTCACAGCTCATTAAATATGCTAGTTGGTTTCCACATAATAACTTATGAAATATTCAACAGATTAAAAAAAATTTTGGTGTGTAGGTAGATGACTCCAAAATACAGGCTAAGTTTAAATTCGGAGTCCACAGGTCAAAGCTCATTATATATGCGAGTTGGTTCAAAGGTCTTAATTTGTTCATTTCATATATGCATATTGGTTTCTGCACGATATTTAGTTCAATCATATTGAATGAATTTCTGATTGCGTTAAGCGGGGGCATCTGTGTCCTTTGGACACGTCAAATTTCTAGTTTAAAAAGATTAGTGCACCCTGTTACGGCACATTTTGGTAAATTGCACGTTTTTGTTAAATTACCCAAATGTGCAATTTACTAATATGTGCCGTTTGGTAATTTACCAAAATGTGCAATTATACCTTAATGTGCCATAACATGCCCCCACTTTTATGAAATATATGATCCACTCCAGTACTTTAGCATAATCTTACATTATAGAGGTACCGTAAACAAATACATAGTATAAAGCAAATGAATACATACGTGTATGTAATAAATATGATAAAAATCAATCAAGAATTACCCTCGTGGTATATTGTTATCACTATAATACTTATGATTTATGCCTGATAACATAAATCATATCTTTTCAATATGTGCCAGTTTCCTAGTATTCTCACAAAGACCCTGGAAGCCCCTAGGTCCATCTTGTAGTTTACATACAGCTGACGCAGGCTACAATAAACAATTCATTAAAATTTGAAATGGATTTATTTTTGCCATAATGGTGTATATTTACTTGTTTGCAGCATTATCATCACAAGATATTTAAGAGTGAAAGACAGTATAGAAGAATATACCAGTATTATTCACAAAAGCTATAACAAATGCCTTCTTAATTCTTCTATAAGCAATCGAAACCACACCTACCCAGGTGCAAAATAAAAGGATTTATATTCTTGATTCATATCTGCACATAAGAATATATATCAGGAAAAAAAACATTGCGATTAAAACTCAATTGCTATACTATACACTTAAAAAAAATAGACTTCTTTATTTCTCATAAGACAAGAAGACACCGTGATATTGCATATTTATGATAGATTTACCATTTAACTTAATAATAAAAACAAGGACTAGTAGTTGTCAACCTTTCTCCAGACGCTCGTTCTGTATACAGATAAAATAATTGGAAGAAATATACAGAGAAACAGTAGACAATGAGAGGGGGAGGGATGTGGAAGAAGGAGGAGGAGGAGAAAAAAGGGGGTGGAGAAAATAGGTAAATGTTAAAAATATACTAAAAATAGAAATAAGCAAAACTGCGTATATTTACAGCCTCTTAACCATATTCTTTGAATCATTATAATAATTGTGGGGGTGGCGAAACGCATGGCCATAAAATTAATTTTCCAAATGTCTTTTTTTTTCATTTTCATGCCCCCCCACTGGATCCACCACTGATATTTTACAATGATTTTTCGGTCCTTTCAAATTAGTTTCAGTTGTTTTTTGTTAAACAGTGAAGGGGAAGGTATACTGTACGTTGTAGTGAATTAATGGTCTTTGGATGCGGACCGTTTTATTTGCCTCTCTCTTCAAAATAATTATTGTGAACCAATAGGTAATTTGAAAATAAAAACAATCTTACCGTATTTAATTGACCAATCATAAAGCCAGCTAGCAGCTTCTTTGCGTCTTCAGAATGACCCTTCCCCTCGAAGGCATAAGTTGCGTCAGTACCTTTATGATAAAGAGTGTTGCGTTCACAAAGGGGGTATATATATATATATATATATATATATATATATACATATATATATATATCAGATCGATTCTTCATAGCCGAATAACTTCATAATCAACTTGCAGGTAATAGATTTATCGGCATTTTGGTCCCATGGACAAACTATTTTATAAACAATATTATAGTCACGACTGATCTGATATAACATTTGCACCAGAATTTTGTGGTAAATACGATAACATAGGTAGCAAAGGAAGAATTCTTTGTAGAAGAGGGAATTATAATAATATAGGAAAGTGAAGTGGGGAGATTGAGGGAGGGAGGGTGGGCGAGAGATACACACACCCACACAACCTAGAGGCAGAGAGTGCACAGGGGTGGGTGATATAAAGAATAAAACGTATATAGCCTACCTGCCCTCTCCATAATAATTTCCCATCCGCCAGGATGCTGGAAAAAAAATAGCCAAGAAGAAAGATCAGCTACGTTTGTAAATTGTAATAAATTAAACTGCTGTACAAAGTCTTATTTTTTTAACATGAGGGGTACTCCGGGCTGAAAATAATTATATCTAAATAGAGTACAATTCACCACGCGAAATGCTGAAAATTTCATCAGAATCTGATAACAAATAAATGACGAAGCTTATGAATTTTTAAAGTTTTGCCTACAAAGGTGCAGGGGAATATTGCCTGGAAAAAAAAATTGTGAAAGGCAATCAATTATATCACAAGTGCTAAATGGGCTAATATAATGTGAAACTCACCTCTGAAATAAATGACGTCACATCATAGACAAAATCTTTAATGACAAGCCAACACGAACCACGATCTGAATGAAGAGCCACCTCCTTCATTGAAAACTGGGTGATATCATCAACGTCATTGTTGTTTGGACTAGACTGTAAGGGGTCGGAATAAAATAACAAAGATTTATAAAATGTCAATAATTAACGATTCCTAAATAGACGATGGCGAGGGATCCTTATATGTCTAAGGGCCTATTCACACGTGAATCTAATTGAATCATCGTCATAATGACTGCGATTGTAATCGTGACTGTGATGATTAGCGTTCGTGGTTCTAATCATGTTCGAGTTGGTTTGACAGGTGCTAAATATTCGTCATTAGCCTTATTTTTCACTGGAATCATTCAAATTGCGATTTTTTTTTTACCGTGTGAAAGGGCGGTAGAATTGTTTCACCGATGATTTGATTTTTGATACGCCTGTATAATAATTCATCTCTCAGATATGTTTTATATTCATGATATTGAAGTACAAATACGAATTACATTTATAGGGGTTTAGGGCAGCGGCGTAACAGGGGTCGGTGGCCAGGGGGGGCAAGAGCAAAAAAATTCCCGGTCATATCATGGTATGAACAGGTGTAATGGTGTAATGAGGCGACTATTTTGAGAAGGTCAGATATTGCGCATCAGGCAAAATTTATCTTTAAAAAAAAGTTGCGAGCGAGCGAAGCGAGCGAGCAAAAATTTTGACCTTTTTAATACAAAAATCCAATTTTATGATAGATTTTGACATGATATCCAGATTCCAGAGAATAATATATTTCACTCTTCTCTCTTTAGATTCCTTTTTTGTGGTCTGTACGCCACTGTGAACAGGATTCTTTGCGGCAGTAGCTTGAAGAGTAAAAAAAAAAAACGAAGGGCGCAGTATAGCACATGTGCTAAAAAGCTGCTTTATATAAGTCCCGAGCGAGCGAAGCGAGCGAGAAAAAATCACCTTTTCCTGAGAATCTAACTTTGAGCTATTTTTTATTCAGTAAATAAAATCATATCCTACACTTTTCCTTTGCTTTTCTTTCCTCCTTTTTTTGTTGTTCTTGTTTGTAGAACTTTTTGATGCCATGGCCCAACCCTTCCATACGCTGTGCTGTGCGGTTGGGGTCAAAGCCATTTAAACCTCGCAGATTGCAGCTATTTTAATCAAATCGCGGGCATATACAGAATATAGCTTAATTTTACACAACACATTTATTCAACCCAGTTGCGTAATGAACCAAATATTTTGAGGGAGCAAAACATTGCAATGTGGGAAAAATTTGTAAAAAGTCGCCAGCGTGCAAAGCGAGCTGGAAATAAAATGCCTATTGAAATTAAATTCTAATTATGTGATAGATTTTTCCATTATATTCAGCAAATAACACCTTTTATTGTTTCCATTCATTTCATTATACGTTGTCTCTTATAATTTATTTTATTTCCTTTTGGGTGTGGAACCAAGACCCCCCCCCCCCCGCCTGTCTGCCAGTGATTGAACGGGGGGCGTTATAGAGCCATTTGAAGGTTATAAATGAAGAGCCCCTACTGCGTGGGGTCTGGGGCAAAGCCCCGGTAGCTTATTTGCATAACATTTAGCCCCGCATTTAGCAAGCTTAAAGCACAATGTTGTATGCAGTCCATTAGCTTTTGACTAATTACATTCTACCTTCGTTTCCCGGCAATTGTTTGCCATTTTGTCATCTTTTAATTTATTTCCCACTCTGCTATTGCATTACATAGGCCTATTTCGGAATGATTTGCTCTTTCTCAGATGTTCTTCTTTCGTACATTTTTCCGCTTTCCTTCCTTTTCCATTAAAAAAAAGTTTTTTTCTTCGTTTTCTTTTCACTTTTCCCTCTCCTTTTCCTCCTTTCCTTTTCCCCTTTCCTTCCCTTTTCCCTTTCTTCCTCCCTCTTTCTTTTTATTTTTCCCGTTTTTCTTTTATTTTCCCGGTGAAATCCGCCAGGGGGGGGGGGGCAACTTGCCCCCCCTGCCCCCCGCCTGTTACGCCACTGGTTTAGGGCACCGAAGCATACTTATTGTATTTTGTATAGATCTATTTCATGTGGGATGAGGCCATCGTCGATTCATGGTTCTTTATTGTAGTAGGCATAATCACATGATCATAAGATGCGAGGCTCAGGGGGCGGGGGGGGGGGGGGGGGAGGGGATACGATGTTTATATGAGTTTATATTATGGAATAGAATCACAGTTAAAAATGAAATCGGAAAAGGCTTCGATCCGCAGGGCACAGTAATAGGAAAATTTATGGGTATAAAAAACAACAATTAGAATGAACAGATCGAGATCCATACACTATGTAATATTAAGAAAACATATATACTTCATAATTACAGAAAACATTAAACATACCAGCAAACATAACAAACATAAATAAACATATATATGAAAGTGTATATAGCTCATACAAGGGCCTTTTAAAAAAATAATCTCGCTTCAGTTTGGCGTATCTTACCGCTATAAAGGAACTCGTTTCTGCAGTTGCCATTGCACAAAACTTTCGCTTATCCAAAATACACAAATTAAGGTTCTCAATCTGTCAGTTCCTGTTCCTACTGATGAATAAAGAGATCGACCATGCTTATAAATCTTCCTGATAATACCACTTATTGACGGGTCCGCTGTCACACAAGTAAACTATGAAATCCTGTCAGACTGTTTTAAAATTCAGAAGTTGATGCTGAAAACATTCCAACTCGCACATATCTCGCTGACCCGGTGCAATATATACAGCATCGGGTTTATGGAAAAAAAACCGGGTGAGGGTTTTAACAATAGAAGACCGATGTCGTGGGTTTGTACAATGCATTCATCCTTGCAATACGGGGAACAATTAATTTATTGATCGAAAAGAAAAGGGCGCCGTATTATTTGGCTCACCAAACCAAAATTTATATGGACTCTGTGCAGTGAGAGCGACACTACAACGCTCTTGTTGCTTAACCAAAATCCTAGTGAGTGGTATGAGCGAAACTATTGAGAGGGGGGGGGGGTGATAATTGGTATATTTATAATTAGTATTTGAGTTCAGTATAATACTTGACAAACAATTGACAATTGTTTTAAAAGAATGGAATGCGGATATTGACGATAATGATTAAAAGTAGTTGATTGAGAACGTTTTAGCTTCCTTCTTCATTCCTTTAGACTAGGGGTATATGCTTATTGATATCTTTTGTTGAATAAATTATATTAGAAGGTTTCAGGGGGCAAGTTACCCCGGCTACCCCATTATCAGTCAAGTGGTAAATTTACTCTACAAGGTAACTGGTGAAATCAATCATGAATAAAATGATTATTTTTATATCATTATGACAATCACTTCAAAGTTCATTATAAGCGATGTCACAAACACTCCAAAGTATATCTTTCTTCAAAATGAATTATGCCATCAACTGCATTTATATGGGATAATGAGTATCAAAGGTTCCATTCTGTCAAAGTGCACAGAAGCTCAGTTATTATCATCATGTTTACATTATATTGCGTATTATAGCGTGGAAAATTCTGAAGAGTCATGGCCATAATATTTCCTTTAATAACACTGCACCAAAGCACTGCACTACCGGATTGTGCGTGTAGTATTATTGTTGTGGGCTCGCCTGGGGGTGTGTATGGAATACTATCACCTGATTGGATGACATTTAGGAGATCGCTGAATGAACTGGCGCGAAGCCAAGTTTAGGCTTACGCGTTCAAACCTCAATGATTAAACAAACAAAAAACGAAAAATACAAATACAGCAAACACACACCCACACACAAAATTACACTCCTGTCAACAGTATACAGAGCAAACAATATCAAGAATAAGTAAATGAAAATGTATTACAGAAAAAAAAAAAATGAGAATCGAGTCGAATTAGAGAGAGTGTGGTGAAAATAAGAACAAAGTCCCGATCAACAATAACTGGCTGATTTCTGTAGACTGTGTGCGGGTCAGGGGTCAAGCTCAACAACAACGTCATAGTTTTATTTCTCGAATACACAATACCAGCTAAATGGAGAATGATCAATCTTATTTCTCCATGGGTTTGCACTTCCATCCTTTCCTATATATTTATAAAAAGTCGCATGTATATAAATGCGATAATGTTCATTACTTTTTAAAAAATAATTTTGTTTTTCGTGTGTGTGATGGTGTGTGTGAGGGGGGGGGGGGGGTCGGGGGTCCACGAGTTCTGAAAAAAATGACGAGGGGAAACAATTACCATGGACTTTGGGAAATGGATAATCATGTTTGCTGTAATATTGCAAGCAGGTTGTTGTTCTCTGAAGCGGGAAATATACAGTGAATCTGATACTTATTCATATTATACATGATATAAGCCTATAGACTGTATAGGCCTAGCATTAATTTTAAGATTCTAGATCAAGCCATGTGGTAATATTGATAAGACTTTGAGGTTAACGATGCCGATGCTTGGCCCTTATGAAATACACAATTAACTACGAAGGAATATGATATTCATGCACCATTATGCCGTCGTTAAATTAGCAGAGGATTTCAAAATACCTATGCGACCTAGTTCTCAGTTTATCTAACGTTAAAATTGTTACTATTCTATACAGTTCAAAACATTACCGTATAGAACCTCGGCCTCGTTGATGCCGCGTGATGTTATTTTCACATGGCAAGATTCTTGAATGACTGTTATCAGCTATCAAGCTAAAATGATATACCAAACAACAAATGGATAATTAAAAGATAAGCAGTCTTACCTTATTAATATATTCACCCTTGACCATATTTATTTTCTTGATCCAATTATTATAAGTAGCTAGGCACTCGTTCATGCAGATGCAGACGTGCACCATCCATGTAACTGTATGATCAATGGTATAAAATTCCCACGTCTGTAAAATACATCCTGCGTGTAGATCGAAGGACAAGGAGCATTCCATGGAGGCTCTTGCCAGTGCCTTTTCACTGACAACTTTCACAAGTTACTAAAATGCTCGCTTCTGATTGGCTGGGAGTAAATTCGTAATTGAGAACCACAGACCAGACACCCCATGAAAAGCGCCCCCGGTGTGAAAGGATCCGGGTTGTCTTGATGTACTTTCCTTCCTCGAAAATATGGGTCTATCAATGTAGTTATAGGTGCTAATAGTCCGGGTTATAATTGAGCAAGGTGCCACTTGGAGAAGGAGAAATTTTCATATAGTGCCTCTAGACCAGTTTTTTACGCTGAATATGAATATATGAGGTAAACAGGCTGTATCCTGAAAATTAACCCGTGAGGGCGCTTTTTTCAAAATGGCCGCCAAATTTTCATAAAATTTGAATATTCGTACATAGATTTTGACATAAGCATCCAATTGCCATGAAGTTAGTGTCATATGAAAGCCAATTAAATTTCCTTCAATTTGATACTATTTATAGGGGATAAGCAGGTCATTTAACCGAGATTTCAAGTAGAAAACTGCATTTTTTGTATTTTTTCCCAAAAATTGAAAAGTTTGCAAATACATGATTTTACATAATTCTAAGAAAAATGAATTAATTACCTTGAAATGTTCCTGAAAACTGTATTACTATATTATTATCACATGGATTAAATTTAAACTCTGTATCATTTTTCTAAGCAAATTTATAAGGTATCAAACTTGAATTCTTCAATATCAGAAATGTTGCTTTTTGTATGCATTTCCATAGACTAATACGTATAACATGTATAATACATGTATGTATAATGTATAGTTAAAACTTAAATGCAATTATCTCCGCTAGTTAATGTAGGCTTTTCTCTATCAGCTACATAGAAGAAAGTGTTGGCACATCGAAGCCTAACACATTCTCATGGGGTGGGGGTGTCGAAGTCCCCCCCCCCCCACCCCGTGGCCATATCATGTTGTTGTATTTATTGGAAAATCACTATTTTCTGAAGCACCCATTGAGGCAAAAGGCAATTCTTTTTATACAGTACAACCACTTTAATTACTTTAAAACCACTTGGAGAGGAAAAGAGTAGGCTTTGTTCTACCAGCTGCATCAAAAGAAGTAGAACATCGAAGCCTACCTCTCTCGGTGGGGAGGGGGGGGGGGTATGGAGGTCACCCCTCCCCCTTTTGCTAATTGCTAATTCATTTGGAAATTCACCATTTTGGACCCAACATTGAGGCAAAAAAGCGTTTGTGCATTATAGTACACCCCATTTTATTGATTTGAAAGAGTAGAGTTCGTTCTACCAGCTACATAAATAAGCGCACGCACATCGAACCCCCAAAGTCACCCCCACCCCTCCTCTATATCATGTATATTGCCTATTTATTGAAAATTACACCATTTTAAATCACCAATAAGGCAAAAGGGCATTTCTACTATACAGTGCGTATAGAAAAAAAACGGGACAGATTTGAAAAGTCTATAAAATGTTTGTTTCAAATTATGATGTCTATATTTTGGTGTTAATAGGTGCTCTAAGGTCTTATCTTTCAAATGCTATTAAAAAAATTTAGTTTCGTTCATGCTTGAGCGAACACGGAATGTTTTTGTCTGGGGTTTAAAAGGAGGCTTGCACCAAAATGGCATAAAATTATAAATATGATGATCGGACTTCTTGCTAATTAGCAGACTTCCTCTTAACCTTTTCACTATCTTTGCCATGATTTTCAAATCATGCGGTCAAAATTCATTTTCAGATCTATTTATTTGCTTGAATTATTCTGTTGTTTCTTTTTAATATGCTCTCTGTTAGCTTTGAATATTCCTTCTTCAAGCTAAAACAATTTTGTTTCAATCGAATTATGGGAGAGCATGGATTTTTTTATTCAAATCCTTTCATTGAGTGCTACAAAGGTTATGGTGCCTTTTGAACAGTGCCACACAGATGGGCGGGCGCTCGGGATGCCCCCCCCCCCCCCCTCAAAAAAAAAATCATGACCAAGAAAAAGAGTGGACAGGAAATAAAAGGAAAGATAGAAAGTAAAATGTGTTATTTTCTAAATATTTTGTCAAAATCTATCACAAAATTTGATATTGTAATAAAAAAGTGGGAATATTTGCGTGCTCACTTCGCTCGCTCACAACTTTTTAATACATTTTACCCGATCTTCCATATCTAGCTCCTTCAAATTTGACTCAATACATACAAGGGATTCATGTCATTGAAAGACACGAATCGCTTCCTGTGTTTACTGTCAAGCAAATAAACTTGGTCAAGGAATTAATGACCCCTTGAAAAAAAGATTCATGTCTTTTAAAGGTACATAACATAGTTTGTTTCACATAATAAAAGGATTTGAATAATCACAAGTTTTCCCAATTAATAATTCAAATCTTCTTGCTTGGGTTGACAAAAAATCTTCTTTTCTCAGTTACTTATGAAGGAAAATTGAAAGGTAAGAGAAGTTTAAATGAAAAAACAAAATATCAATTAAATGAATAAATTTGTAAATGAAATTTGACAGCATAATTCGAAAATTGTGGCACAGATAATGAAAAGGACAAGAGGAAGTCTCCCGATTAGCAAGAAGTCTGATCATCTGATCATCATATTATTCATATTCTGCAATTCTGGCGCAAGCCTCTTTTTGAACCCCCAACAAAAACGTCCTGCGTTCGCTCAAGCATGAACAAAATTTATATTTTTTAATTGCATTTCAAAGATAAGACCTTAGCGCATCTATTAACACCAAAATATAGACATCATTATTTGAAACAAAAATTTTATAGACTTTTCAAATCTGTCCCGTTTTTTTATACGCACTGTATGGTACAGCCAATTTTAATTTCTTGCAATGACTTGGATAGGAAAGAGTAGACTTTGCTCTATCAGCTATATATTAACAAGTGCTGGCAAATAAAAGCCTACCCCCTCCGGGATGCAGTTGAAATCACCCCATCCCTTTTGCATTATTGCATATTTATTGAAAAAAAAATCACCGTTTTGAAACCCCCATTGAGGCAAAAAGTCATTTCTGATTAGAACTCTGCCTTTTTTACTACCTTGAAACCACTTGGAGAGGAAACAATCATGGCAATAGGCTTTGCTCTATCATCCAAATACAAAGATTTGCTGGCAAATAAAAGCCTACTCCCTTCAGGGGACTGTCGAAATTACCCCCCCCCCTCTTGAAATTCACCATTTTGGAGCCCCCATTGAGGCAAAAAGGCGGTTCTGATATATAGTTCTTCCACTTTTACTGCCTTGAAACCACTTAGGGAGGAAAGAATAGGTTTTGCGTTATCAGCCACATATAAAGAAGATAAAGAAGTGCTGGCAAATAAAAGCCTACCCCCTCCGGGAGGCTGTTGAAATCACCCCATCCCTTTTGAATTATTGCCTATTTATTGAAAAAAATTCACCGTTTTGAAACCCCCATTGAGGCAAAAAGTCATTTCTGATTACAACTCTGCCTTTTTTACTACCTTGAAACCACTTGGAGAGGAAACAATCATGGCAATAGGCTTTGCTCTATCAGCTACATACAAATATGTGCTGGCAAATACATGTAAAAGCCTACTCCCTTCAGGGGACTGTCGAAATTACCCCCCCCCCCCTCTTGAAATTCACCATTTTGGAGCCCCCATTGAGGCAAAAGGGTATTTCTGATATATAGTTCTGCATTTTTTCACCCTTGAAACCACTTGGAGGGAAAAGAATAAAGGCTTTGCTTTAAAAGCTACATATAAAGCATATCCCCATCAGAGGACTGTTGAAATCACCCCACCCCCTTTTCATTATTGCTTATTTATTGAAAATTCACCATTTTGGTGCCCCCATTGAGACAAAAAGGCGGTTCTGATATATAGTTCTGCCACTATTACCACCTTGAAAGAGTAGACTTTCCTCTATCAGCTATATAAAGAAGTGGCTCTACTATATACCAGAAACACCTTTTTGCCTCAATGGGGGCTCGAAAATGGCGAGTTTTTCAATGAATTGGCAAAAATCGTAAAAAAGGTGGGGTTACAGCTACATGTATAGTCCCTGAAGTGGGTCAGGCGTCGATACGGCAGCAATTCGACATATATAGCTGAAAGAGGAGAACCTACTCTTTGCTCTCCAAATGGTTTCAAGAAAATGAAATCGGGTTTTTTTATACAGCAGAAGTGCATACTACCTCAATGGGGGCTCAAAATTGTGAATTTTCAAATAATTAGGCAATAATGCAAAAGGGGTGGAATGGTTTGACAGCCGCCCAGATGGGTAAGCTTCAATGTGCCAACACTTCTTTATAGGTAGCTGATAGAGCAAAGCATATTCTGTCCACCTACTCTTTCAAGGCAGTAAAAGTGGCAGAACTACATACATGTATCAGAGATTCTTTTTTACCTCAATGGGGGCTCAAAAATTGTGAATTTTCCAATAAATAGGCAATAATGCAAAGGGGAGAGGGGGTGACTTTGACAGCCCCCAGAAGGGGGTAGGCTTTTATTTGCCAACACATCTCTATAGTTGATAGAGCAAAGCCTATTCATTCCTCTCTAAGCGGTTTAAAGGCAATAAAAGTGGCAGAACTATATATCAGAGACGCCTTTTTGCTTTAATGGGGGCTCAACAATAGTGAATTTTCAACAAGTAGCCAAATACCGAAAATTAGTGAGGTAACTTTTACAGCCTGAAGGAGATAGGCTTCGATTTGCCAACACTTCTTTATATGGAGCTAATAGAGCAAAGCCTACTCTTTCCTCTCCAAGTCATTGCAAGTAAATATAATTTGCTGTACTCTATAGTAGAAACGCCCTTTTGCTTTAATAGGTGATCCAATATTGTGAATGTCTAATAGATAGTCAAATACCGAAAATTGGTAAGGTAAATTCTACAGCCCGCTGAACATTCTGAAGGGGAGAGGCTTCGATTTGCCAACACTTCTTTATAGCTGATAGAGCAAAGTCTATTATAATACTCTTTCTTCTCCAAGTCATTGCAAGAAAATAAAATTGGCTGTACTATATAGTAGAAACGCGCTTTTGCCTCAATGGGTGATCCAAAATGGTGAAATATCCAATAAAATAGGCAATATACATGATATAGAGGGCGGGGGGAGGGGGTTGACTTAGACAGCCCCTGAGAGGGCTAGGGTTCGACGTGCCAGCGCTTATATATATGTAGCTGATAAACTCTACTCTATTCTACTCTTTCCTCTCTAAGTGGTTTCAAATCAATAAAACGGGGTGTACAACAAAGCACAAACGCTTTTTGGCCTGAATGTTGGGTCCAAAATTGTAAATTTTCAAATAAATTGGCAATATTAAGCAAAAGTCCCCCCCCCCCACCCCGAGAGGGGTAGGCTTCGATGTGCTACTTCTTTAGATGTATAGCTGGTAGAACAAGCCTATTCTTTCCTCTCCAAGTGGTTTCAAAGCAATCAAAGTGGCTGTACTGTATAGCAGAAATGCCTGTTTTTGCCTCCATGGGTGCTCAAAAAATATGTTTTTTTTTAACAAATAGGCAATATACAACAACATGATATAGCAAAGGGGTGACTTCGACACCCCCACCCCCATGAGAGGGTCAGGCCTTGATGTGCCAACATTTTTTTTTTATGTAGCTGATAAAGAAAAGCCTACTCTTAATTCTCCACGTGGTACAAGCGGAGATAATTGCATTTAATTTTTAACTACCGGTAAACATTATACATACATGCATTATACATGTTATACGTATTAATCTATGGAAATGCATACAAAAAGCAACATTTATGATATTGCAGAATTCAAGTTTGATACCTTACAAATTTGCTTAGAAAAATGATACAAAGTTGAAATTTCATCCACGTGATAATAATATATTTAAAAAGTTTTCAGGAACATTTCAAGGTAATTGATTCATTTTTCTTAGAATTATGTAAAATCATGTATTTGCAAAATTTACAATTTTTGGGAAAAAATACAAAAATGCAGTTTTCTACTTAAAATCTCGGCTAAATGACCTACTTATCCCCTATAAATAGTACCAAATTGTAGGAAATTTAATTGGCTTTCATATGACACTAACTTCATGGCAATTGGATGCTTATGTCAAAATCTATGTACGAATATTCAAATTTTATGAAAATCTGGCGGCCATTTTGAAAAAAGCGCCCTCACAGGTTAATTTTCAGGATACAGCCTGTTTACCTCATATATTCATATTCAGCGTAAAAAACTGGTCTAGAAGCATTATATGAACATTTCTCCTTCTCCAAGTGGCACCTTGCTCAATTATAACCCGGACTATAAAGGAAACCAAAATCCATGAATAGAAGTAGTCCTGTTTGAAAGAGTAAAATGAGAGGAACAATTTAAAACAAGTTTCATTAAAATCGGGTATGAAATGAGCAAGTTATTGACGTTCAAAAAGTCTTGTTGTACTATACATGTATATGGGGATCCTCAAATCAAGGAGATATCACAGGTGATATCCCCTGACTTGCTCAAATTGGCCAACATGCTTCAGAATGGCAAATTTCGTGGACAACTCTCCATTTTTTTGTACGCAAATTTTCAGATTTCCCCATTATCTTTCAAATTGCATCATGCCTCCTTCTGAGCATAACATAAGTCAAGGGAATATATAATTCTCACATCATGTCAAGGTCAAGAGGAAATAATTTGGAATATGTGAAATAAAGGGGACAATCTGAATATTTGTATACAAAACAAATGGAGAGTTGTCCACAAAATCAGCCCATTTTAAAGCATGTTTGCCTAATTGAGGATCCCCATAGAAAGCACAACGAGTCTTTTCAAACTTCCATAACTTCCTTATTCCATGAACCGATTTTGATGAAACGAGTATTATATTGCTCCTCTCATTGCATTCTTTCTGATAAGATTGATTCTCTCTTTGTATTTTGGTTTCTAAGTTTATGAAAGTGAATCCCAGCTTCCTTTTTTTTCGTTTCTCAAATTTGAAGTTCAAAATCTATATTATGGTTGTTGTTGCTATTATTGTTATTTCAATTATATTTATTGTTGGTATTATTTTATCTTCATAATAGTGATGATAATGATTATTTTTTCTATAACAAGTGATGTTATTAGTAGCATTATATTTATCATTGTTATTATTATTTATCATCATCATCCATGTCATCATCATCACCATCATCATTGTTATTATTATATTATTATTATTATTATCATTAATTGTTGTTGTTTTTGTTGTTATTGTTGTCATCATGCATCATCATCATTTCAATGCACAGGGGCGGGTCCAAATTTTGCCGATTTGGTTGGGGCGGGAAAAGAAATCATCCACATTGGTCATCGGCCGTTCGAAGACCTGAGTTTTTTGTCAGGGAGGGGGTAAGTTTCATACATTTCAAATTTATTTTACAAGACACGTTATCTTATAACACACATATTTTATATACTAAATTAAATAATTTAAGCGCGGCGAGCTTAAGGTTTGTATACTAACCTAAAACGGGATAATTTTAAGGACTGTTTAATTTGCCCGGACTCAGAAGAAGATGAATTATGCTTATTAGGTAAAATAATGTAAGCGCGAAGCGCGAGCTGAACATTTTTGATATTCATACCTGAAAACGGGATTTTGACTTTGTTTCATAACAAAGAACAGGATGATTGCACTAAAAAGAGCGTGAAGCCTATTTTTATGTATACTTTGACCCAAAGAGGAAACCTTTCAAGCACTGTTTGACATTGTGGAGAAAAAAAATCTTGATAAATAATGATGATAACGCGAACTGAATTCTTAATGTACTGATCTGAAAAAAAAAGAACATAGTAAGAACTATTTGCAGAAACTGATGAAAATGACCATTACCTCGTTATTCGAATATGCCTAATGCGAGAGTGAAGTATGACCTGAAAATAATTTAGACCCGAAAAAAGACATTCTTTATGCGAGCTGATAAGTTTTGGTAATCAGACGTGAAAATAGGGTATTCTAAGCTGTGGCGTATCTTATGGTTGGGGGTGGGCAGGTACCCGAGTGTCACTTTCAGTGGGCGCAAATAGGGAAATGTAAAAAAAAAAATAGGAGAAAAGGCAAAGGAAAAAGGGCACAGAAAGGATCGGAATGTTAAAAATTTTTAAGCTCGCGCTTCGTGTTTGTATTATTTGATTTATGATTTATATCATCCTTTTCATGAGTCACTGCAAACAGTCCTTTATGTCGCTTTTCAATTTTCAGCTTGCGCTTCGCGCTTGCATCAATCATGTCAATTGTTTAGTTGGATAACTATTCTATTTATGATATTTACAAAAATGATCACATGGATTTAGGGTCTTTTTCATAACTTCTTATCATAAATAATGATGACATAAGCGTGTACATATTAAGTCGGGTGGCTGATATATGTTTATATTTGGTATGAAGTAGATAAGTATGCATTTTTACAGTGAAAATATATATATAAACTAAAAAAAAGTTTGGAAATCTGACTTTGATCGATAATTCCTCCTCAGTTTTAGTAAATATCAATGTGTAATTGATATCAATAAATAGAACATTTAATTTTCTTTACAATGATGCCCTACATGATATGATTATTGTTCATATGGAGGTGCAGTGCCTTGAAATGTGGGGCAAGGTCAAAATTCAAAAGCTGCAAAATGACACAATATTGAAAGTCACTGTTCTTTTTCCATGGTGATGAGTGAGTTTCTCAGCGGTTTCTTTTTACTTTGATCGATAATTCCTCATGGGTTTTAGTAAATATCAATGTGTAATTAATATCAATGAATAGATAATTTAATTTTTTTTTAATGATACCCTACATGATGTGATTATTGTTCATATGGAGGTGCAGTGCCTTGAAATGTGGGGCAAGGTCAAAATTCAAAAGTTGCAAAATGACAAAATATTGAAAGTCACTGTTCTTTTTTCAGTGGTGATGAGTGAGTTTCTCAGCGGTTTCTTTTAAAGGGATGGTCCGGGCTGAAAATATTTATATCTTAATACATAGAGTAGAATTCACTGAGCAAAATGCCGAAAATTTCATCAAAATCGGTTGACAAATAATAAAGTTATTAAAGTTTAAAATTTAGCAATATTTTGTGAAAACAGTCGTCATGAATATTCATTAGGTGGGCTGATGATGTCACATCTCCACTTTCCGTTTTCTTATGTTATTACATAAAATCATAACTTTTTCATTATTTCATACATGTGTGAATAATATGTCTCCCTTATAATGAAATAAGTTGCAGCAATAAATATCTAATGCACTAAATCAGTTGTCAATCCAATTTGTCTAGTTCTTGGAGGAAAAAATTTGAATAAACTTAATTTCATATAATAAAATACAAAAGAACAAGTGGAGATGTGACATCATCAGCCCACCTAATGAATATTCATGACGACTGTTTTCACAAAATATTGCTAAACTTTGAAATTCAATAACTTTGTTATTTGTTATCCGATTTTGATGAAATTTTCGGCATTTTGCTAAGTGAATTCTACTCTATTTATTAAGCTATACATACTTTCAGCCCGGACCATCCCTTTAATTATTTTCATGCACCTTAACATCAACATTAATATGGAATCAAACAGACCTCTGCACAAGCAAACACATAACAAACAAACAAACATGCATGGGTATATCAAACCACGACTCAAACCATGTTATCTCACAGAACCATCACTACAGAAGCAGGGACATGATTTGAATGGATTTTCATCTCTATTGACACAGACAAAATTTTATCTTAATACATAGAGTAGAATTCACTGAGCAAAATGCCGAAAATTTCATCAAAATCGGTTGACAAATAATAAAGTTATTAAAGTTTAAAATTTAGCAATATTTTGTGAAAACAGTCGTCATGAATATTCATTAGGTGGGCTGATGATGTCACATCTCCACTTTCCGTTTTCTTATGTTATTACATAAAATCATAACTTTTTCATTATTTCATACATGTGTGAATAATATGTCTCCCTTATAATGAAATAAGTTGCAGCAATAAATATCTAATGCACTAAATCAGTTGTCAATCCAATTTGTCTAGTTCTTGGAGGAAAAAAATTGAATAAACTTAGTTTGTGCAAAGAAACAGGGCTTTTGCAAGCAGGGACGATAATGCCCTGCGTGAGATTAATCATAACATTCAAAAAGAAATTGTTAAGGCAAAGAAAAAGTATAAAGAAAAAATGGAAAGTAATTTTAGATCTAATAATACACGTGATGCCTGGAAGTGTATGCAAACGATGACAGGTTACAAACCGAAACAGAAATCTCCCCCAATGTTAGATTCATGTTCTGTTTACGATATGTCTAATAGATTTAATAAGTTTTATGCAAGATTCGATGACAAGTGCTTTGACGCGGAGAGGGAAAGAATTGTAACCTCTCTTAAAGATCTCAATGATACACCCATAATATGTCAATACAATGATGTTGTTATGTACTTCAAACGCACCAACCCAAGGAAATCAATGGGACCGGACGGTATTTGTGGGAGAGTGCTTAAAACGTGTGCCCAGCAATTAGCAACCCCATTTGTCACACTTTTTCAAGCATCTTTGGACCAAAACTTTGTTCCACTATGCTGGAAGACATCGACTATAATCCCAGCAGCTAAATCACCTCAAGCATCTGAACTCAATGATTACCGACCAATTTCTCTCACCTCATTGGTGGTAAAATGTTTTGAACGGCTAATACTTCAGAAACACATTCTCCCACAGATACTGCCTGACATTGATCCTTTACAATTTGCTTACCAACCACGCAAATCTGTAAATGATGCTGTGTTATTGTTAACACACTTGATTGCCCAGCACGTTGATAAACTTGGTTGTTATGTTCGTACCGCCTTTGTCGACTTTTCGTCGGCTTTTAACACAATTCAGCCTCACCTACTGATGAATAAGCTAGCTGACACTAATCTAAAACCCTCTCTCATATTATGGCTCCACAACTTTCTGACAGAGAGAATTCAAAGTGTAAAACTAAAAGGTGTTTCGTCGAACCCCCTCATTACAAACACAGGTTCCCCCCAGGGTAGCGTGTTGTCTGCACCATTATTTATTATTTATACCAATGATTGCATCTCATCAAGCGATGACGTAACAATAATCAAATATGCTGACGATACTGCCATCATCGGCATGATTCGTAACAATAACGAAAGTAAATACCGTGAAGAGTTGTTAATGTTTGAGAATTGGTGTGATAATAATTTCTTGGAACTAAACACGGCTAAAACAAAGGAGATGATAACAGATTTTCGTACAAACCGAGGTCAGACAAACCCAATTATGTTCAAAGGAGAGGTTATAGAAAATGTTAACAACTTTAAGTATTTGGGTACTATAGTTGATAGTGAAATTTCATGGAAGGATCAGTGTCAGTCTCTATATACAAAGGCCCAACAACGATTATACTTTCTTCGGAAAATGAATTCTTTCAATGTTGATAGAATTTTGTTAAAGCTTTTCTACAAATCAGTGATAGAAAGTGTTATGCTTTTCAGTTGTGTTGTCTGGTTCGGAGGGTGCAGACAAGAAGACATGAAGAAATTGCAGAAAATAGCCAATTGTGCTGGGAAGATTACTGGAGAAGTGGCAAATGTGACCAATGAATGCGTTCAAGCAATCTTGAAACAGGCCTCACAGATCATACAAAATAAGGACCACCCCCTCCACTCATGTTATATTCAAATGCGATCTGGAAGGCGGTATAGATCAATGAGGGCTCGAACATCGCGTTTCCTTCATTCTTTTGTGCCGCTCTCCATTCGAAAATACAACGAACAACTTCAATCAAGCCTGTAATCTTGCCACTTCGTCAGTCACCTACTATATTCTCACACATGTATACAATTTACTAATATTACCCTGATACTATCGACTGAAATGAAAGCATTGAATGAGCAATTGTCTATTTATAATGATGATTATGATAATAATGATGAATGATAATGATGATAATGATAATTAATAATAATAATAATAATAATAATAATAATAATAATAATTAATAATGATAGGAAAATTATATTAATGATAATAGTAATAATAATATTAATAATAATGATAATGACAATGATAATAATGATATTGAAAATAAATAACAATAACAATAATTAAGAGCAAAGTTGTACCGATTTTGAGTGAAATTATTTTATATTATGTATTTTCCCCTTATTTGTATGACTGTATGTAGTTTGTTGTATTTCTTTGTATGTTTTTTTTCTGTATATCCTGTAATAATGATAATGATAATAGTAATGATTGATTATTGATAATTGTAATAATAGAAACAATATTAATAATAATAATAATAGTAATAATAATAATAATAATAATAATAATAATAATAATGATAATAACAATGACAATAACAATAATAATAATAATACAATTAATAATAATAATCATAATGATAATAATAAGATTGATAATAATAATAATGATAATTATATTAATAATAACGATGATTAAGAGTAAAATGTTACCGATTTGATTGAAATTATTTTGTATTATGTATTTTTCTTCAAATATGTGTGATTGTATATATATTCTGTAGAATTTATCTTTACGCTTTGATTTTGTATATTTCTGTGTATATGCAAATGCCAACAAGAATATTTTCCTAAATGGACAGAATAAAATCAATTCTCAATTCTCAATTCTCAATTTCATATAATAAAATACAAAAGAACAAGTGGAGATGTGACATCATCAGCCCACCTAATGAATATTCATGACGACTGTTTTCACAAAATATTGCTAAACTTTGAAATTCAATAACTTTGTTATTTGTTATCCGATTTTGATGAAATTTTCGGCATTTTGCTAAGTGAATTCTACTCTATTTATTAAGCTATACATACTTTCAGCCCGGACCATCCCTTTAATTATTTTCATGCACCTTAACATCAACATTAATATGGAATCAAACACACCTCTGCACAAGCAAACACATAACAAACAAACAAACACGCATGGGTATATCAAACCACGACTCAAACCATGTTATCTCACAGAACCATCACTACAGAAGCAGGGACATGATTTGAATGGATTTTCATCTCTATTGACACAGACAAAATAATCATGTTCTGTATTGACCCTTCAGACCTCATCCAACACTTTTTAATCCTGCTCTTTTCGTGATGACATGATCATAACAAGCATGATTGATATCATTTTAAAGAGAATTAAATGATCCTTTGAATGATGTAAAATGTGCAATGTGTAAAATTGGGAGTTTGGAGAAATTAATGGCCAAACTCAGATTTCCAAACCTTTTTTGCTCGTTTTGCAGCTTTTCAATTCAGACCTCATCCAACACTTTTGAATCCTGCTCTTTTTGTGATGGCATGATCATAACAAGCATAGTATCATTTTAAAGAGAATTAAATGATATTTTGAATGATGTAAAATATGCATTGTGTAAGCTTGGGAGTTGGGAGAAATTAATGGCCAAACACAGATTTCCAAACTTTTTTGAAGGGTTTATATACATAAACACCGAAAGAATAAAATATTCGGTCTCCCCCACCTTCATTGCTTAATTGTGTGGGAGAATGACTGGTAATGTGTTTATTTTATAGTGTACTTAATATTATAAAGATGAAAGAGGTGCGATTTTACCACTTGCCCTTAGTGCCGTTTTTTGGTAGATATACGCCACTGCATTTAACATTAGCTTAAATGGCGAGCGTAGATAGTGCAGGGCAGGGGTAAATATTTATTGTGAGACTATTTTGAATGAACAATTAAAATACTAACAAAGGTACGAGATATCTAAATAATAATTAAGAATAGAAAAAGACAATCTTTAATTCTGTTAATAATTTATTTGCATACATGTTCTATTTCTAGCTGCCCTCCCATTCTAGATCAAAACTCATTTTCTTTTAGCAATTTAAAGTACTTAAATGTTATGATGGTTATGGTGCACTTCTGCATGGACTGTCATCTTCAATAGACAGCTTGCCTGGTGATAGTTTCTGGTGCTTACTGATTCAGAACATCAGTCAGGGTACACCTCTGTTTGGACTGTCATATTCAGTAGACAGCTTGTCTGGTGTCGAGGTCTGGTGTTTATTCATTCACAACATCAGTCAGGGTACACCTCTGTTTGAGTTGTCATCTTCAGTAGACAGCTTGTCTGGTGTCGAGGTCTGGTGTTTATTCATTCACAACATCAGTCAGGGTACACCTCTGTTTGAACTGCCATCTTCAGTAGACAGCTTGTCTGGTGTCGAGGTCTGGTGTTTATTCATTCAGAACATCAGTCAGGGTACACCTCTGTTTGAGTTGTCATCTTCAGAAGACAGCTTGTCTGGTGTTTATTCATTCATAACATCAGTCAGGGTACACCTCTGTTTGGACTGCCATCTTCAGTAGACATGCAGCTTGTCTGTGTTGGTACCTTATGTTTATTCATTCATAACATCAGTCAGGGTACACCTCTGTTTTGACTGTCATCTTCAGTAGACAGCTTGTCTGGTGTTTGTTTATTCAGAACATCAGTCAGGGTACACCTCTGTTTTGACTGTCATTTTCAGTAGACAGCTTGTCTGGTGTTTATTCATTCAGAACATCAGTCAGGGTACACCTCTGTTTGGACTGCCATCTTCAGTAGACAGCTTGTCTGTGTTGGTACCTTATGTTTATTCATTCAGAACATCAGTCATGGTACACCTCTGTTTGGGCTGTCATCTTCAGTAGACAGCTTGTCTGTTGTTGGTATCTGGTGTTTATTCATTCAGAACATTAGTCATGGTACACCTCTGTTTGGGCTGTCATCTTCAGTAGACAGCTTGTCTGGTGTTGCTTTCTGGTGTTTATTCATTCAGAACATTAGTCATGGTACACCTCTGTTTGGGCTGTCATCTTCAGTAGACAGTATGTCTGGTATTCATTCATTCAGAACATCAGTCAGTGTACACCTCTGTTTGAGTCGTCATCTACAGTAGACAGCTTGTCTGATGTTGAGGTCTGGTGTTTATTCATTCAGAACATCAGTCAGTGTACACCTCTGTTTTAGTTGTCATCTTCAGTAGACAGCTTGCCTGGTGTTTATTCATTCAAAACATCGGTCAGGGTACACCTCTGTTTGAGTTGTCATCTTCAGTAGACAGCTTGTCTGGTGTTTATTCATTCAGAACATCAGTCAGGGTACACCTCTGTTTGAGTTGTCATCTTTAGTAGACAGCTTGTCTGGTGTTTATTCATTCAGAACATCAGTCAGGGTACACCTCTGTTTGAGTTGTCATGTTCAGTAGAGAGCTTGTTTGATGTTGAGTTCTTGTGTTTATTCATTCACAACATCAGTCAGGGTACACCTCTGTTTGAGTTGTCATCTTTAGTAGACAGCTTGTCTGGTGTTTATTCATTCAGAACATCAGTCATGGTGCACCTCTGTTTTGACTGTCATCTTCAGTAGACAGCTTGTCTGGTGTTTGTTTATTCAGAACATCAGTCAGGGTACACCTCTGTTTTGACTGTCATTTTCAGTAGACAGCTTGTCTGGTGTTTATTCATTCAGAACATCAGTCAGGGTACGCCTCTGTTCGGGCTGTCATCTTCAGTAGACAGCTTGTCTGGTGTTGAGGTCTGGTGTTTATTCATTCAGAACACCCGTCAGGGTACGCCTCTGTTCGGGCTGTCATCTTCAGTAGACAGCTTGTCTGGTGTTGAGGTCTGGTGTTTATTCATTCAGAACATCAGTCAGGGTACACCTCTGTTTTGACTGTCATCTTCAGTAGACAGCTTGTCTGATGTTTGTAACTTATGTTTATTCATTCAGAACATCAGTCACGTTACGCTTCTGTTTGAACTGCCATGTTCAGTAGACAGCTTGTCTGATGTTTGTATCTGATGTTTATTAAGTCAGAACAATAGTCAGGGTACACCTCTGTTTGGACTGTCATCTTCAGTAGATATCTTGTCTGGTGTTGGTATCTTATGTTTATTCATTCAGAACATTAGTCATGGTACACCTCTGTTTGGACTGTCATCTTCAGTAGACAGTATGCCTGGTGTTCATTCATTCAGAACATCAGTCATGGTGCACCTCTGTTTTGACTGTCATCTTCAGTAGACAGCTTGTCGGGTGTTTATTCATTCAGAACATCAGTCAGAATACACCTCTGTTTGAGTTGTCATGTTCAGTAGACAGCTTGTCTGGTGTTGGTACCTTATGTTTATTCATTCAGAACATTAGTCATGGTACACCTCTGTTTGGGCTGTCATCTTTAGTAGACAGTTTGTCTTGTGTTGGTTTCTGGTGTTTATTCATTCAGAACATCAGTCATGGTGCACCTCTGTTTTGACTGTCATCTTCAGTAGACAGCTTGTCTGGTGTTTATTCATTTAGAACATCAGTCAGAGTACACTTCTGTTTGAGTTGTCATGTTCAGTAGACAGCTTGTCTGGTGCTGAGGTCTGGTGTTTATTCATTCAGAACATCAGTCACGGTACACCTCTGTTTGGGTTCTCATCTTCAGTAGACAGCTTGTCTGGTGTTGGTATCTGGTGTTTATTCATTCAGAACATCAGTCATGGTACACCTCTGTTTCGGTTGTCATCTTCAGTAGACAGCTTGTTTGGTGTTGGTATCTGGTGTTTATTCTTTCAGAATATATGTTACGGACTGTCATCTTCGGACTGTAATCTTCAGTAGACAGTTTGTCTGGTGTTTATTCATTCAGAACATCAGTCATGGTACACCTCTGTTTGGGTTCTCATCTTCAGTAGACAGCTTGTCTGGTGTTGGTATCTGGTGTTTATTCATTCAGAACATCAGTCATGGTACACCTCTGTTTCGGTTGTCATCTTCAGTAGACAGCTTGTCTGGTGTTGGTATCTGGTGTTTATTCATTCAGAACATAAGTTACGGTACACCTCTGTTTGGGCTGTCATTTTCAGTGGGACGGTCTATCTGGTCTTGGTGTCTGTTAGTCATTCTCAGATAAATCTGTTAGGAAAAATTATCAGTTGATGTTGTTTATTGGTGCAATTAACCTACAATTTTGAGGAGACAAAAAAATTCGAGCTAGTGATGCGCACGAGCTAAAATGTTATTTTTCTTATAATGAAAATCTAATTTTGGAGTAATCTCTTACAATATCATTTAAAATACGAAAATACCATATATCCCTATTTTCCCCTTTCCTTTTCTATCATTTTCTGCTTCTTTTCCTTCATTTTTTCATAAAAGTGAAACTTCTTTTTCGGGGGTTGGGGCAGGGCCTGAAGCCCCCAATCTATACGCCAGTGCTATTGTTGTTATTATCATTATTATTACTATTATTATCATTATTATGAACACTATTATTATCATCTTTTTGCTATTCTCTCCTTATCATCATCATTATTATTAACACCATCGTCATATTCAGCATCATGTGTAAACCCTCATTTAATACCAACTGTATGATACTGTTCGGCCTTATTCACCTAAATAATGTTCTTCAAATTAGTTTCTCTTCGTCACCAAATGACCTGCATGGTAGGTCTCTGTTTGATGTCTTGAATCGGACGAAGGCTTCCTGACCGGGTGATGACAGTGGGTAGCCGTTCCTGCCAATAAGATTTTTTTTGTTCCGGCTTTCAGGCCCAGTTCCGTTCCTCCGTACTCTCATTCTTGGAGGCTTTGGGTTGGCAGCATCCCGGATTCTGACAACGCCATGACAGATTGAAAATGAAGTACCATTCAACTATATTTTGATGCAAAATTACTTTTATTATATGCATGAATTTTTATTGCACTCTGGGGACATTCTGGTTTTAATCTGAATATCTGAGTTCTCTTCTAAGCAGAATATTGAATAGTTGAAGAAAATCTCCTATTCGACATGTTAAAAAAAGTACCAAAGAAAATAATCAGACTGCATGGAAGTTTATTCTAACCTAAGGTATCACCATAAAATATGCATTATACCTCGGTAGAAACGAGGGAAATGATTTAAGGACGTTCCACAGTTAAAGTGAAATCCATATCATTTTCACCAAACTTTGCACATAGATACTTTAGAACCTTAATATTCGAAATATGCAAAAATTAACATAGGTCCATGTGCTTGATTTTTTGCTATAGAACTCCAAAGTTCACCCAAATTAATGTTCTTAAGAATTGCGCATTCAAAAGAATTTGGCATTTTTAGACCGCCCAAGATTACTACAATGAGTTTTAACCTCTATTACTCAGTCAAAATACATGAAAAAGTCATCAAATTTCGCAAGAGAGTTAATAATTGTATCGTTAGAATGGAGAATATATTTATAGTGCTATTTGTTTGCAATTTTAAGTTTAACAGTACTGTCAGTTTTTAAAAATGGCGTAAAAGATAACAAAATCCCAATCTAAAAAATGTGAAATTTCAGTAACAAACTACAAAAGTACAATAAATGCTGCACTTTATTCAAAATCCATGTCATTTTCACCAAAATTTGTAGAGTTGTAGAGGAAGGTATACCTAAGAGGAACAAACAATAAAAAATAGGGGTTCATGTGCTTGTTTTTAAACTATCAGTATTTTTATTAGAGCAAATGTGCTTTTTAAAACACCAAAAATGCGCCGCATGCTTTGTATCTATGTGAAGAAAAAATCAAAACCACTCTACCATTTATTCAAACTCGGGGTAATATTCGTGATTCTTGGCAGCACTGCAGAGTAAAGTATTTTGAAATTGTAGAGAATCTTTTTTTTAATGGTCCATGGAATAATTCCATTTTTTAGCTTCATGAAATAATGCATCGGATCTGCAGTTAAAGTGCAGAAGATGAGAAAAATAAGCTCATACCCGCAGCTAATTAATCACCTGTTCATCCATTGTGACGTCAGCGCGCAGAGTGTAAACTATGCGCAGATCATAATGCGCACAAACATAACTGTGGAACGTCCTTAACTACAGGCATGTAATAGAGTCAGGGTTGCCTGGTCCACTTTTCCAGGGGGACACATTTTCCCACGGAAAATTTGACAAGCAGAAAAAAAAGTCATTAAAAAAAATTAAGGTAATTTTGTCCCACGTGCAATTTGACAAGCAAACAAGAGAGAGAGAGAGAGAGAGAGAGAGAGAGGGAGAGAGAGAGAGAGTGAAAGGTCCTCACTTGTGTATGAACGACATATTCACATTAAAAATATTTGCTGTGACTCGCAAAGAGGGGGGGGGGGCACACTTGTGTATGAACGAAATATTTACATCAAACATATTGCCTATGACTCTCAAAGGAGGGGGGGGGGCGGCACGGTCTGGAAATGCCGCCCCCTGGATCTGCCACTGAATAGAATTATGTACAATGTAGAACATATTTGCGACATTATACTTTAAATAACTATACATGTTTAAGCCCCATAACAATTTCCTGTTACAAAGCCTCAAAGTGAACTGGGTTTCATCTTCAACTAACCTCTTTCATCTGCGCGTTTTCGACAAGCATCGAGATCAGCCAGCATGTAGGCGACCAAGAGATCGGCTTCGATTTCCTCGATGACCTCCGTCATGATGTCGATGAGCCATGATTCGATCTGGTCATCGTACGTCATCGTGATGGAAGAAGACCCATTCGGTTGTCGGAATCCCTTCTTCCCTCTTCTCTTTCTATTCCTCCTTCCTCGCATCCTCCTTCCATTCGACTGCGACTATCAATGCAATCATTCAGAGTTAGATTTCCTCAGAATTACGGCTTTATTTACCATAAAATCGTCAAAATTTGTGTAGCATGAACTCAATCACAGTCGCCCTCAGCACCCCCCAACACTCACAAAATTCCAAAGAGAACAAAATAAAATTACATCTTCAGATGATAATGTGTAATCAAGTGAGCGTTTCATCATGTTCATAGCAGGAGTTGTCGGATGTTTTGTCGGGCAAAATATGTTTTATCCAAGATTATTAAGAAAGTTATAAAATTTGGCAAGTTATGGGACAAAATGAAAAATGAATCGCTCTCCCGAAGTCGAGATAACATTTTGACGTTTATGGTAGTAATACTATATCTAAGGCAAAAGGAACATTTACAAGCTAAAGTTTTTTGATAGAAATTAAACATTTACTTCTATATGTCGGGTTTGTTTAACAAATTTAATACTAAATGGGGTCACTTCGTTCTTTATTTATTTGAGGGATACTGTGAAGCATTGTTGTTGTTGAGTTTATTTATTGATTATAATTACTTTTACTTGTGTATATTTTGAAATTATTTGACTAAAATAAAAAGCCTATGAAGGCTAAAAAAAAAAAAAAATAAATTGTCGATAAGCAGTCAATGATAATATTAGAAATAAAATTTTCGCCTACCTTTTGTGATAAATCCACGTCTTCCTCATTCTCCTCATCATTCTCCATTTCATCTTCCTCATCGTTCTCTCCTGGTTGCTGTCGGCTCATCAGGTGTTGATCGATCGCCATGCTGAAAGCCGTGTTCAAATCGTAAAGACGTCGCAAAACTACTCGTGCAGCATCCTTGTTATATTCATAGAATTCAGATTGCAAAAAGACATAAATATCATTGAAATGTTGTAAATATTGGGATTTAAAAAAAAGGAATGATGTTGTCCTTATAATGGATTAAGAGCTGAGGGTAATAATAAAACAAAGGAAACGAAATAAATATAATTTATGAGTAATTTTAAGCAAATTTAGCAATGAGAAGGAAAAGAAAATATCAGAAGCTAATCAAGTTTTACAGACATTAATCAACAGTATTGGGACCCCCCCCCCCAAGAGAATTTCCCCCAAAATTCGAAGCAAACTCTCCATTTATAAATATCTTCCCCTAACTCTTAGTTTCAATTGGCACTGTATTTTTGTATTTCTTTGGAATTTCTGTTTATCGATAATTCGAAATAACAATAAAATATCCCCATTGGAAAGAACAGTGTCCTACAATGTATGCCACAGTGTGTTCACAGCACTAGCGTACCTAAGGGGGGGGGGCAGACTGCCCCCCTGACGAGTCAACTCATGCAGGGGACGTATCCCTGCCCCCCCTGACGAGTCACAACTGATACAGGGGACGTCCCCCCTTTTTGAGAAGCCAAATTAATCATTTGTAATGTAAAAATGCAATAAAAACAGACGTGTACCCCCTCTTTTGAACCTGAAGACCTTTTTTTTTTTGCTTGTCAAAATTTTTCGCGGACGAAATATCCTCCAAAAAATTTGCCCCCCTTCTAGAAAATCCTAGGTACGCCAGTGGTTCACAGTGTGGAACACAATGTGAAATCACCTTCACACTATTAACTTTAAGCATTTCAACAGTGTGAATCACATAAGTCGACATAGTCGACCATGTGAACACACTGTGAACAGGCACAAAGTCGTGGTGTCCATACTGTGAACATATCTTCACACTGTTAAATTTCAGCATTTCAACAGTGTGAATCACATAGTCGACCATGTGAACACGCTGTGAACAGTCACACTGTCGAGATGTCCACAGTTTGAAAATATCTTCACAACGTTGAATTTGAGAATTTTAACAGTATGAATAATATTTTCACATAGTTCACTATATGACCAAACTGTGATCACATTGTGTTCTATCTAGCAGGATATAACTCGAAAGGAAACAACAATTAAAATCATCCGAATCAGAAACTTAAGTAAGACCCTTTTTTCTTTTGTTTCTCTAAATTTCATGACTAAGATATTAATTTATGTTCATTGACATTTACCCTTTGTGCACTTGTCGTCAAAGATGTATCGGGGCAGCAGACCCCCTTCTCCTCTTCATCGTAACTCTTAGCAGTGTCTCCCTCTTCACTGGAAATACTGGTACAAACGCTCGGTACAGACGTCGGTGATGGTCCCGGACCAATGGGTGCTTTCTCCGAGGTGCTTGGTCCTTCAGGGGTGCTGGTAGGTGTCTGCAGTGGTTTGCTATCCATACCCCAAGTCATCGGGGCTCCAGGTGGGCGTGGTCGGGTCAACCTTGTGCCGTCTGCTTTGGCCCACTATACATATTGAAGCAGATTTCATCAAAGTTCGTGAAAAGTCTCAAGAGGATTAAAACATTCGCAATATCATTGAAAACATAAAATTATGACAAATTGAATCGCCGAAATGTACGTTCTCCTGAAGACGTTATAGACCTACGTTTTACTATACACCTTGTTGTTGCTGTTTACATTTAAATTTTCCATCAGTCATACATCTATCTAACACTATATCCTTCCTCATCATCATTTTGTATACAGTACGGTTATCGTTTAAATTGAAGTCAATCAACTATTCTTTCAAACTTATTTGCATAGATTTCTGTGTTTTTCTTTTCTCTTTAGGCATTTCATAATTATTATTCAATCATAGTCCTCATACTTAGGAATAAAAACGATGTTGAAATTAAGAAAATAAAAAAAAACATTATAATTCAATTGACACAAACAAGACAAGAAGAATGAGAAGAAATTGTATTTCAATTTGCATGGGGTAGATAGAAAAAAATACACATACCTTCCTCATGTAATACGAATCGTTTGTTTTCCCTGGACAATAATCATAACGGGGAGGATGTGGCCCTGCTACCCCCGCCCACTGGTATATAAAAAAATAAAAATACATTTGGTATGTCAAATTGTTTATGGGGGATTCTTGGTAAACACAAATGCATCCTCTTCAATGAACATTGATGTAATGAGCCATTTTTTAATGGGTTGATCGATACGCTTTCAAACAAACTAGTTAAATTGACGATTAAAAAAGTCAGCTTGGTGCAATAAGAATATAGTCATCTTAATAGAAGGATGAAGGTGGTAAATAAAGACAAAGGAAATCAAATGAATTGAGGGAAAACGGCTGAAAGATAGGCAGAAAATTGTGCCAATGTGTAATCAAAAATAAAGATAGACAAAAGTAGACATGGTAGAGAAGATGTTGGCCTATTGTGAGAATAAGATACAGAGGGAGAGAGAGAGAGAGAGGGGGGGGGGGGTAATCCATTTCCCCTTTTTATTGTTTTAGTCTAGTTCTCATTTCAATTAGCATAATTTTCATCATGAAGTCTTACTTACTAAAGAAGATACATGACCTTAATAAATCATCAATATGTTAGGGACATTCCACATTTACCTTATATATATCTCTATTTATATTTCTTTCAGAATAAATAATTCCATTTAGATGTAAATTATTGTTCATATAAGCTAGTGGGGGGGGGACTTAATTATTTTGTTAGGCCTTTATAAAAGTTCTTGACACGCATCAATCACATTGATTATGATTTTAAAAATACCTTTTTACGGTATTGTCCCTTGCTGCCCTTCTTCCAAACACCAAATCCTCTTAGAGGTGTATTGCTACTTTCCCGGGTATTTTTACAAGGTTTAACTTGTAGACAACCCATATTGAAAACGAAATCGTCAACAAATTTGCCAAAATAATCGACAGAGAAATCTCACGCAAGAGATATTCTATATAGTCAATGATCGGTGATCAAATCCCAATATTTTGATTGCCAGTTATAGTGGCCCAGCAACCGATGTGCGCGAGATTTAATGACGCAACAATAACTGAATACGCGAAATTCGGTCAATGTAACATAAGTAACGTATGCCCCTACCCTGCCCCTACCCTATGCCCCAACCCGCCCCCTTCGCATTATCCCGATTATTTGACTAGCGAGGTATGTATCTCATCCCTGAATTCAAACGAACAGTGTTTGAAATATCCCCTTTTCAGGTCAGTAGGCCTATCAGTTATTTTCAGCATGCCTATCAGTTATTTTCAGCATTCGCATTAAAGGCTGAAATATTATGACTTTAAAATAAATCAGGCACTGAAAATAATCAAAATTGGTATGCTATTTTAAAGATCTGCATTATTTCTGCGAAATGAAGTTCTATGCATATCTTCAAGAATATTCAATGAGCAAATTAATAATGCAATATCCAAACTTGTTCTTTTGTATTTTATTACATGAAATTATGTTTATTAAAGTTATGTCCTCTTCATTTAAAGGCGTGCGTAAAATATCCATTGGAATATCAAACATTGTTAGTTCGCACTTCTATGATTACAAAAAGTGATGTAGAATTTCCTGTTAGTTAGTACTAGTACTTCGCATTTCCAATAATTGTTTATTGGATATATATTTGGTTCTTTATTTAAAACGTCCATATATTATTTTTTTCTAGATCGAAGTATAAAAAAAAATCAGGTCGCTCTTCGCGCTCGCATCAATATTGTTCATTATATACCCATCTTGATCATTGGTACAAAAAGTGCTGAGAATGTCACCCTTTCAGGTCAGAATATACATAATTTTCTGCTCGCGTTTCGCTCTTGCATTATTTGGTTGAGTCACTGCAAACAGTCCTAAACAGGGCCCTTTTCCTCTTTTCAGGTCAGAATATCACAAATTTCATCTCTGGCTTCGCGCTCGTATATTTTTTACTTAATGCCTATAGCCCGGGCCTATAGATACGCGTCTGATCACCATTACAAAAATTGTTCTAAGTGTTCACTTTTCAGGTCTCAATCCATGCCCCGGGAGACGGAACAAGCCTATACAAAGGTTCTCTCTTTATAATTCGGAACCCCCTTATAGAAAATCATGGTTAGGGCCTGAGCAGGATGTGTATCTTATTAAACGGAATGGGAGCGCGAAGCGCGGGTGAGATTTTTCTTTAAGTGACCGGAAATATTGTCTCTTTTTCCAATTCTTCCCCTTGTTTTAAATTATTAAATTTCATTTCTCCTATTACCTTCTTTTTTTTTCTGTTATTCTTCCCTTTTTTTCTTTCCTCATGTTCTTTTTTTGTTCTCACCCTTTTTTGGGGGCGCCGTCAAATGAAGGGGGGCGCTTCACACCTCCTGGATCCTCCTCTGATGTTTATTGGATTATAATACATACATTGATGGTTATGAATCTCCATGTACTCTTGGGAAATGAAATTTGCATAAAATAAACCGGTATAGATAAAATAATACATTTGAATATTAACATGCTTCTGTTTTATATTTCAGTTATTTATCCATTCATTTCTTGAATGATGCGTGCATAGACTTCCTTTTAAATAGGACAGGATCAAGGGAAATGATTTTGGTCAATTCTTTTTTTTAAATTGAATTCTTAGAATGGGCATGGCTATACCAAAGTTGGTTGATAAAAACACAAAAACAAAACATGTTGATGCAGTTTAGCAAACAGTTTCCGTAAATAAAATGATAATGAGAATGGAGTTATGGATTTTAAAAAAGTTTTGGTTTTGTAAAGTCGCGATAAGCTGCAAAACTGCTGCATCATGATAAACCAATCACTGCATGGCGCAACCCCCCAAAAAGTTCCACGACCGAAAAACTGTAAGAAAATAGCAAAATGATAAAAAAATTGTAATGAAATAATTTTCTGGATATGTTACAATACGTCATAAAACTATATTTTCAATTAATTGAAGTTTGAATTTGCTTACTCGCTTCGCTCGCCCGTCGGGCTATATATTTTTCATATGCCCATTTCATTACGAAACTAAAACCATGTTTTTTTTTTCAATTCGATTCAATTCGTTTCCTCTGTCAATCTTTGCATATTTACAATGATAATTCAGTTTATTTAATACAACATAAACATTAAAATTAATGTGTACAATACAATAACAAAATAAAATCTAAAAGGGAATGAGATTTACTAAAAAGCAAAGCATATAGGCTCCCTTTTATAATATTCTATAAATTATGATAGCAAATACACTTTAAATGGACATAAAAATAATCAATATATTGCTGAACTTAAGACAGAATGCACCCCAAAAGGCCCATTCGAGTAATAATAATAATAAAATAAATCGAACCAGCTTAATGCTAAACTGAGTTTTATCAAAGAACGGATGCAAAATAAGAAAGTTATGACATCAAAAATTTGGCATAATTTCAAAAAACATTTATATGCACATACTGGTCAGGATGCAAAATATGACGTCATCCACTTACTATTTGATATTTGTTTCAAAAGAAAAAAAGAAGAAATATTTGAATTTTCTCCTGATAATAATGTGTAACAATGCATGTTGATAGAATTTTCCAAATTTATGCTAATTCAATTTTTCTCGATAACACTGAATGTTTTTGTAGGAGTGGACAATCTTTTATCTTTAAGTTTCCTCTTTCTATAGACACAAAGTAGGTCTAGAAGCTGACAAATAATATTCGCTGCGCTGCACTGAGGAACAAACTTCCAAAAATACATATGACGTCATTGTTTACACTCATGACCGGACCGCAGGTACATACGGTACCGGTGTATGAAAAGGATGACTTGCAGTTTTTTGGCTGCTTATGCAATCGATCCATAAATTACTAAATTTGGTGGATTTAGACTATTTTTCGTAAAGATGACAACTACAGAGTCCGTACAAGAACCAGACTTGAGCTCAAGCAGTGACAAGAAGAGAGAAATGACGATAGAAAACGGAAACGAAAGGCAGATTTGCCAAAGATCATGCAGTTTGAGGCGGAATGATGACGGGTAAGTTACGGGCGCTCGGCCTGTCTGTGTCGCGGGGCCGGGTAACCCAGGGAGCTCCCGCCCGCGCAGCGCCCGCTGCGCGGGCGAGAGCTCCCTGGGTTAGGGGCCGGGTAGCTCAGCTCTGCGCCGCCGTCGATAAGCAAGTTCGTGTTGTAATTAAGAGGGAGGGGCGGGGGTAGCCAGGCGGCTTCTTGAGAGTAAAAATCATTTACTAACGAGAGTATACGTTAGTAAATGATTTTTACTCTCAAGAAGCCGCCTGGCTAGGCGGGGGGGGGGGGGGGGGTATCCGGACACTTTTTAGCATTTTGAAGCCTTCTTTTTGTCTTGGGATTAACACAAAAAATATAAATTCCGTAGTTGCAATCTACTTAAACTTTTTTCTCTATATATCAATGATATTATTGTCAAAAACTTTTTCAAAAACTTTTTTTAGGCCTAAACTTTTCATCATGCTTGAGCTTTTTACTTTTTCCAAATCCAAATGGATGTTTAAAACTCGATTGACCAGACACACAACTGGGTATACAATGGGAGGCTGAAATGAATGTCAAACATTAATCGTACCAATGGCAATGCAGACATACATTACGTACGTACCATCCAAAATGTAATGTACCGTTAAACTGGTCAGGAAAAAGTGACGTCACAATGAAAATATGATTCAACGCATTGCATGTGCTCATTGCAGGTGCAATACATGTAGCCTAGGGCAGGGCTTACTGGCTGAAATGTGCATTGCTGCTGCAGATCAGATGCGTGTTTGAAGGATTTTCCTTTCGCTTTCAAAATTTTCTTTCTTTTCATAGATTATTCATATTTTCGCTAACTTCCGAGGTGTTGTACAACACAAATAGCGAATATTCTTATTCAAGCAATGGTGCGACTGTAGAGTCAAAGGGGTACATTCCACGGGGGAAAACATAACGGGTGGGGGAAAAACTTATTTTGTCACCGATCGTCACCGAAGCTTGCACTTTGGTCTTATCTTAGCTGAGCTGACCAGCCAACAACAGCAAGTCAAAATAGTGGCAAAATATGTTGATGTATATAGTAGTGATGTGAAGTATTCTTGGTGTTGGTAGAGATGCACAATTGTGTGAATATAAATGTAGCACTAGCAGTAGAAAAACCCGGTCGTTGAGTATCAAAAGGCTAAGAAGAAGATACAGATATGTATCAGAGAATAACAGGTCCTCCTTGCAGTAAATCAGACTATCCAAGTGGGGATGAGATCCTGGGGCTGGCCTGACCATGCAGCATTGCACATTTGCTGATCACTAATGCATGCATGAGTGCACAGGGTGGATGTGTCCACTCCATGAAGAGCAAGTGTGTGTTACACACACCCTCCAACACATAGAGATGTATTATATATGCTCTAACCCAACTCTCATATAGGGAGCATGAGCAATCGCGCCTGCCCCAGGCTGTGATATAAACAACATTTTGCATTCAATGAAAGAAAGAGACACTCTATTCAACTCGGCTAACACCTGTACGAATAGAGCATCTTTCTTTCACCTTGGCTTATGCGAAATCTTGCAGCATCGCACTCATGGCTATTCACTATTTGTATACTGTATGAAGGGAGGGGGGGAGGGGGACCTAAAGCTATGCACTTTGTTTACATACAATAAAAACTATGGAAATTCAATATTTTAATGGATTGTCTTACTCTAATTTTGATTAAGTTGGAATGAAATAGCATGACAACTCCCTTTTGTGGAGTGACACTGCACTGCAATGTTGAGGAGAGACACTGACTCATAAACTGCAAGTGTAATATTTGGACAGCCACCTTGTTTTTCATCTAGAGTTTAGTTTTTCTCCCATCAAATCATGATTACATTCAGAGAGGGCCTATCAAACTTCATTTAATTTTGTCTTAACTATATCTAAAATTGAACTTAAACTCTCAAACTTCTGTACAAATCATATATCCAATTATCAATAAAGTTACATAGTGACCTCTACCTTCGCTTTTATTTTTCATATCTTTAATGTTTCCAGAGAAGGATTTTTATATCGATGGATGCCGAGATGGAGTCCTACATCAGCGAAGCTTCTAGAAAAAGCAGAGGAGAAAATTCTGGGATGTAAGTTGAACATTTAAAGTCCTGTTCGACCTGTTGGGAAAAAATGAAAGCAAGAACCATGAAAATCTAAGTTTTTTATGCAATGTAATTATATTATTCAAGGTATGATCCAAAATTGTTCCAGTCAATCATTCATCCATCTGTATTCCTGCCTATATGTATGCAGAGCATGTACCTCACTTTAGACTTAGGGTAATTTTCAATCTTATCATTCTCTTGATTCCCAAATCTTCCAACAGACACCAATTGAATTAGCATTATGAATATGATAAACATTTCTCAGTCGTTTGATTTTTCTTCCAAAATTCAATCTCATGACTAACTGGAAGTTTTAAAGAAGACTTAATCATCATTGCTTTCGTCCCTTCTGTCATTCTCAGTCTCAGTGAAATATGAAATGTGCATAGTTACACACAGAGCCTCCCCCCCAAAAAATAAAAATAAATGAATAAATTAAAGAAAATAGAAATATATATAGGGGTGGGTGCTCAGTAGCAGGTCCCAAGTGTACTTCAAAGTTAAAATCAATCATCTTCTAAATTCAGGTCATTGTAGTTTGTGCAATCTATACAAAATAAAGATGATATAGATCTTATATTTATTATTATTTTATCCCAAATCACAAAGTCATTAACAAATGACAAGCAGACTTTTGCAGGTCATGAATCATGATCTAAATGTCTCAGAGAAGAATGATGCCCTCTGGATCAAACCAACCTACTGTCATCTGAGGATGTGTCTACTCATATTCCTGTACAAAAACATTCTATTTTGTCATTATTATTATCACAAGTCTATCATGATATGAAATAAGCTGATGCAATTTTCTAAAACATTCATTTCTCGAGGGCCCAAGATCCCTGTTTGAATTCATGGTCCTGTAAAATGAAATGTGTTGGACTCGTAGTGCTTACCACTTAATGATATTTTTTCTACCTGACTACCCTTCTGCCTTAGGTCTAACTGTGCCATACAAATCTTTCTTTGCGGATATCGACAATGGAGTGAACAAAATCAGAACGCTGAAGATGAACCCTTCCAATTCGACCAAGACACCTTACGTCCTCATCCACGGTTTTGCTAGTGGCGTTGCACTCTGGGTAATGAACTTGGAAGGGCTGGCAGTCAACAGACCTGTCTATGCCATAGACGTCATGGGGTTTGGACGCAGCTCACGCCCCAAGTTTCCTTTCGGAGCAGAGGCTGCTGAAGCAGAGTTTGTGCGATCCATCGAGGAGTGGAGGAAATCTGTGGGCCTAGAGAAAATGATCCTGGTATGATTTTATCTTTCAAAATATCTGACAGGGAAATGTGTACTGTTCCTGCGGTGGTGATATGATCAACAAATAATCTCGTAGACTAGTTCAACAACACTGATTTGGAGGATTAATTTTGAATTAAAGTTGTCAGTGTAGTAGTATAGATTGTGCCTTTTAAACAGATTATCAAAATAATTTTTAATAAAAAATAAATAAATAAAAGAAAAAAGAACATGGAAAGAGGAACCCAGATTGAAATATTTAGAAAAGGTCAAGGATGATTAAGGTCTTTGAAATGAGCAACTACAACATTAAAAAATACCTTAAGTTCTGCAGCATGGAGACCAAATAATGCTTCGTAAATACCCATAGAACAACAAAATTTGAAACTTTAGATCTAGAAGAGCATCTAATATTATCCTTTCTTCTCTTTCTTCTTCTGCTGCTACAATCTTCAAAGGGCCGTGCAGCCTATCTTGAAGATGTTGCCTTAGTTGTTCAAAAAATTAAAGACATGCTGCACAGCATAGTGTATTCTGATTGCCTGTTTGGTGCCTTTCAATCCATGCACATATATCTTGTTCATTTGGTCTTTTTGGTTATGTATTGAAAGCGTAAAATCAAGAGTGAGCTAGATGAAGCATGTGGATGTAAACCATGTCCTCTAACTTCGTATTCTGTATCTTGATGTTTCCAGATTGGTCATAGCTTGGGTGGTTTCCTATCCTCGGCCTACAGCCTGGCCCACCCTGAGAGGGTGAAGCACCTAGTTCTCCTAGATCCTTGGGGTGTGGTCAAGAGAGACGAGGAGGAGAAGTTAGAGCTGCCTTACTGGGCTCGCATTGTAGGAACCATTGCACTGTCCTTCAATCCATTGTCAACGATCAGGGCAGCAGGGCCACTAGGTATACCTCTTGCTTTCCTTTGAGTCGACCCTGGGCAGGGGTGGATCTAGCGTTTTCCCAAGGGAGGGGGGGGGGGGGTTAACCAGGGCCCTGGGAACAATTTCTTTTACAGGGGGTGCTGGTGTAAATTTGACAAGCAAAAACAAAGGTTTCACTACCAAATGAAGGTCATTTTGATCCAGAGAAATTTTACAAGCAAAAAAAAGGTTTTACTAGAAAAATGAAGGCATTTTTGGTCCAGAGAAATTTGAATAGCACAAAAAAGGGTTTATATCCAAAATTTAGGCCATTACTTCGTTTACTTGGCAGCTCCGTAGATCCGCCACTGCTGGGTACAAAATATTGATAGCTTTGTCCTTCATTATGTAAGAAAAAACATTTTACCCACATTCCAATTTACCTTAATCAATGCTTGAGGTGGTGTATTAGTGTACGATACCAAATTTTGAATTTCATTCTCCAGTACTAGTTTTTATGAAAGAAGTTGTCTTGTCTATTTTAGCATGGGTAGTTACCTGTCCCCTATAACATATCTAACGTCAATATGTTGAATCTTACAGAAGTAAGTTTTAAATCAAGTGTTCAAAAGACCTTTTGAAATGAGGCCCGGACACATACATGTAGTAGTGTTTCAAATTATTGCTTATCTGGGTTAAGTGCAAGAAAGTGAATACAGACAATATACAAAATGGACACCAAACATCATCAGCCATTACCTAGTTTATGTCCTCACAAGTGACATTGAAAATGAGATATTTTTTTCTTTTCATGATTTTTCAGGACCTTATTTGATTAGAAAAGCAAGAGGAGAAACTGTTGGAAGGAAGTTTTCATCGCTCTTCAGTGATGATCGCATTTCACAGTACATCTACCACTGCAATGCACAGTATCCAGCGTAAGTCTCTCAAAAACTTGCTTATTTCACCTGCCATTAGATGAAAATTACTAATTTTTTAATCCCATGTCATATCTATCACTACATTATTCATCTTTCCGATCTTTCTATACCCCCTGCCAAACAAAGTTTGAAGGTTTATATACGAATCAGTGTACTGTCAGTCAGGTGGTCAGTCAGTCGGTCCATTGCAAATCTTGCGCTTCGAACTACTTTCTCATTTTTTAACCAATTCTCATGAAATTTGGAATTCACATTGGTCTTTGGGTAAAGATTTGCAAGTCATATTTTGTGTGTGTGTCCAAAATCGTGTTGCCATGGTACCACACATGGCCAAAAACCCAGGAAAACTTGTTGGGGACCAAACTACTTCCCCAGTTTTTGTCCAGTGCTCATAAAGACATGCAAGATTCATTTTTCAAATGTTTTGGAAGTAGTATTACCACTGTAACGGAGTAGGACGGGGATATTAATCACCTTCATAGATATTTTTATTTCAAACATTTATCATTGTTTGATTCTTGATGGGGGGGGGGGTAGTGGTGGAGGGGCATGGTTTTATTTTCTCTGCCCCTCTAGACTCTATGATTGAGAAAAATACACAGAAAAGTGGTCTATTATGAAAGCACTTATCAAAGCCTCACCAAGCATTGTGAGGTTACCTTCCCTATTTCAACTTGTTTCAATTTCTCTTTGCTCAAACTGCAGTGGTGAACAAGCTTTCAAGGATATCAGCATGCAGGTTGGTTGGGCCAGGAACCCCTTAGAAGACAGGATAGGAGAGTTACCAGCCCACATCCCCATCAGTATGATCTACGGATCAAGGAGCTGGATGGACTTCACTGGAGGGAGCCTGGTGAAGCAGTTAAGACCTAACTCCAGGGTAGATGTCAGGGTAAGTGTGGGGTAACGGTAGTTCCTTTTATACGGCACAGGTATCCCACCAATACTGTTTAAAGGGAAGTGACAGAGACAGTACCCAAAGGGAGAGATTCTCGATTTGCCCCCCCCCCCCCCCCGGATCTTGGACATGAAACAAATGTTCATACCAATAATCAGCCTGTACATCCCCTACCTTCTACCGATTACTGTCAGTTTCTCACTCCAGGGTAGATGTCAGGGTAAGTGTGGAATAATGGTAGCTCCATTTTCACAGCATAGGTATCCCACCTATACTGGCGATAGGGAAGTGACAGAGGCAGGACCCAACGAGAGAGCTGCTCGTTTTGTTCTCCCCCCCCCCCCTTTCCCTGATCTTGGACATGAAACAAATGTACACGCCCAATAGTCAGCTTGTACTTCCCCTACCTCCTACTGATTACTGATTACAAATTGAATTTGCCCATTCATGATCCAAAAAATCATGATCATGCTCCAATTTAAAAAAGGAAGCACCAAACTGTTGGTGCTTTTGATTGGATGTTAAACAAACGAGAATCAGTATGAAGTTTTTTTTTTTTCACTTTTGTCTATTATTTTTTTATTGCAAAATTATCAGAAACTCTATTTGATCATAACTAGAATGGAACTGCTTGATTTTAATAGTGGGACAGGTGAATACAAAATGTTGCATGAGTTTAAAAACTGGCCCCGCAAGTGTCATAAATTTGGTTTCATAAAAAAACTTGTAATGCTGAACAATGAGAGACCCCCCCCCCCCTTCCATACATTCGGGGTATAATTGAACAAATAAGGGCCTTATCAGGATATTTCTATCGGTCACAACATTTTTTCTTAACTGATATGAAAAGAATGAATTTGAATTGAATTGAATTGAATGAGGCAGCTTTAAAAAATCTGACCATGGCATACCTACAAGACATTCCTTTATCTGGAATTTTATAAACCTGATACAATTGATAATTATCAATCTTCTTGCAGATAATTAAAGGAGCAGATCACCATGTTTATGCTGATAAAAGTGGCCAGCTCAACGAATTAATCAACTCATTGTGCAAGGATTCATCGTGAGAAACCATGGGTCTGCTTTATTATATCTGACCAATCTGTAAGCACCTCACCCAGTCTGTAGACTGTTAATAAACCAGAGACATCAATTGTAGGCTATTATCTGAGTTCAGACCCCACAGTATCCTATAACTTGACATGATTCCTCCCTTTAAGCCTATTCGGAGTCATCAGTGTATTTTCAGGTTAATTCCAGCCGTATGTACAAAACATCTGATTCTTGGTGATTTGGGGCCTCTGGTCAATATTGAAGATAAATTTAAGGAGCTGTAATGTGCAGCTGAACTTGTCAGTGTCTTGATTGTCGTAAGCAGAGATAGTATGTGGTGAATTTAAAGATCAGTTTACATGTACATGTTGTTGTGGCTTATATGACAAGTATCATTCAGGCATGAATATTTGCGCCAGTTTCGAGGTTTTGTAGTCTTGTTGCCAAACACCCTCTCACGCTATGTGACTGATGGAATTTGTGCATGTATTGTAAACACCTGGGGTGTTTCACAAAGATTCTTCAAGTATGACTTTAAAATGTTGATGCGTACATGATACATGTACGTAATGCATAATCACATTAAACAATACGCAGTAGTGCGCGTTGTCCTCGCATAATCTGACCAAAGCGGTCATGCCTTTTATACCGCACGCAACTAGACATTCAAGTGCGACTCTTAAGTCATACTTAAATCTTTGTGAAACACCCCCTGATAACCATGACCTAATTTCTTCCCCATTGTGAAAATCCCTCGTGATATTATCATTCATTTTATAGATTAAGTCATTCATTTAAAATGAAAGGAAATTTCGACTTTATTTTTTATTTTTTTTGTTCAGTTATTTTCTTGAATCAAAATAAGTTGAAGTAGATTTAGAGCATTGAACTGAAATACTTTTGATTAAATCCAAGATATGATTGGATTTCAAATAGAAAACTAATGTTAGTTTTGAAAAGGATTTATTTGAATTGAATATATTCATGCCTTGATGTTTGATGAGTAGCCCTTGATTTGGTGGTGATTATGCACTTCAAAGTTTCCACTACACACTGTTTGTTTTGGGGGTATTTTCAAGTATTTTGATAGTACTGGATCATCCAGATGAACCACAATGCATATGACATTAACTTTCAAATACCCATATAACAATCATGATGCAGCAATTTATTATGTCCGTTGATATTCTTTTTCTTTTTTTAAGTCAATAGAAATGACTGAAATTTTGAATCATTCTGTGTGTATATGTGCGTGTGTACATGTACCTCATTATTGATATAGAGGTGGCATACGGCCAATGAATTGATAAAATGAACATGTCTGTATTTACAATTATATAAAAGTAAAGTTTTTAATTCAATAAGTAATACATGTAATGTGATGTAACCAAATGCAGCCAGTTGGTTAAATGATATCATATTTCTAGAATGACTTCATGCCTTGCACCAGTGCAATTATAACCTCTTATTAAGTACTCCTAAGCATATATGTAGAGTAGTTTTAATTTTTGAAAGACAACATTTAACACTGCACTGGTTTTTTACCATAGATTGACAAATGATGTTTTCATGACAATTCTTTGTGCTGTGAATAGTACTAATGATATTTAGTGCATATGATGTATTTCGTTTGTTGTAAAACCAAATTAGAGCAATAGGTGTATTTCGTTTGTTGTAAAACCAAATTAGAGCAATAGGTGTATTTCGTTTGTTGTAAAACCAAATTAGAGCAATAGGTGTATTTCGTTTTTTGTAAAACCAAATTAGAGCAATAGGTGTATTTCGTTTGTTGTAAAACCAATTTAGAGCAATAGGTTACTCATTACTGCCATTGCACAAGGATGACCATGCACCATAATACATTTAATGTTAAAGGAGAATGAAACTCTTGGAGCAAGTTAGCTTTTGTGAAAGCAGAAAAATCAAAGAATAAGATCAACAAAAGTTTGAGTAAAATAGGACTAGCAATTGAAGTGTTATGAGCATTTGAATGTCGAGATCACTAATGCTATGGAGATCCTCCCATTGGCAATGCAACCAAGATCTATGATGTCACAGATGAACAACTCTCCCCTTTTGGACACTGAAAATATACCCCAAAACATCTCTTTTTGCTCATTCTAATCATATGACAAACGATTCATCAATGATATAATGTTGTGAAACCTCTGTACTTGTCCTCTCATAAAAAGAACACCTCACCTTGTGATAGACTCTATAAAAGTGAGAATATAAGTGAAATAAGTACTAAAGTAATGAGGGAGTTGTACGTGTGTGACATCACAGATCTTGGTCGCATTGCCAATGGGAGGATCTACATGGCATTAGTGATCTCAATATTCAAATGCTCATAACTTTCTTATTATTCATTCAATCTTCCTCAAACTTTCAACAATATGTTTCTTTGATTTTTCTCTTTGATATGGATTCAGCTGGTTTCAAGGGTTTCATTCTCCTTTAAGCTGTGGCCTGAAGTCTCACCTAACTTTAAAAAATGGACTGCTAACTTCAGACTTTGTCTACAGTGCTGTTCACAAAGGATTGTAGGAGATAAGCCTGACCTGTCTAGCAAATGAAATTTGGGGTGATGTCTTACATGTAAGACTGTAACCCAGTCTAGTTAGGTGATGGGTGTCAAGTCATAGTTTAACCATATCAGAGTCTGAGAATTGTGTATAACATTTACCTTGAACAGAAGGTATAGTGTCCAGAAAGATGTTCCAGCATATTGTAAACAAGGTAATATTGTTTTATTTGAACAAACTGCTAGATATTTTAAGTATGTCATTGACTAATATTTGAGCTTTTGAAAGAGAGTGGTATTTTCAAAAGTTATTACAGGGTTAGAGTCTAGACTTGTATATTCCACAGTTTGTATAGAGTGCTTTAGAAACAGGGCTGGTATTCGATTAATGGAGTTCTATTTTACTTTGCATTTTTACTTTACATAACTTGGCAGACTTCTAATTATTTTACTCATCAAGCTAGATGGAAGCAAAATACTTTTTAATGACCTTTGTGACATAACAAAGTCTACAACAAATAATGCGAAATTAATCCATCTGTGCGCAGCATGTGTGACTGCGGGTATGTACATCATCTGTTATACATTGAAACTGCACAAAAGCTAGTAATGGGGTTGACAAAGATTTAAGCAAAATATTTTTAGCCAAATATGGCAATTTAATAACAAAGATGGATAAGTATTTTACTTCGCAGCTTCGGCAGAATGTTTGTGGAGCTTAGCTTTATTTGGAATGACATTATATTATTCATCATGCAATTAAGAGGAAAAGAAAGTCACATTTGACTTATCTTGACTTGAATACTGAAAGGATTTTGAAAGCAAAGGAAATTCCACCTTGAGGGCAATGGAAATGTTGACTCTTCAAAATGGTATACAATTCTATGTTAATTTTATGATTGATTTATTGACTTTTCTTTTGTGGCATTAAAGACTTATTGTGCCCATTGGTAGAGATATTTATAGAATTATGTCAATTTGTAGCTTCTAAACAATGCCAATGTTTTTTTATCAATTTGAAAAAACAAACAGTGATATGAGATAAAGTACTTTAAGTTAAGGTTAAATTAGTTTACCAAGCGGCCGAGTCCCCTTTATGGACTACGGTGTGTGATAGTGTTTTATTTTTTTAGATTTTAATTTGAATATAGATTTAGATAATGCCATATTGACATCAAACTAACTGCACAGTTTATGTTATTAGCTGTGTATGACTACTTGTAAATATAGAGATATATTTTATGAATTATATAAGAGTAAATCAATACTTTTTTTCTCCTTTCATCATGATATACCTGCCTTTTAAATTGATTTCATGTACATGTATTGAATGCATGTGCAATATTTTTAAACAGATGTACAGATTTGAAATCTTGAAATTCGGTACTAATGTATATTTATGTACCAGTAAGTTTTAATTATAGATTATTTTACTTATTATGAATGTGATAAGTAATGCATCATGTAGAAAATATATAAAAAATAATAAAATATCCTTAGAAAAGTGAGTCTGCTATTTTCCATGTTGTTGGAGTGTGCAGGAAATTGTGAATATAGGAAGACTTGAATGATATATGGTTCCAGAAGAGCAATTACGAATGGTCAGAGGAGATGTGTTGAAACATGAATCACTATGCATCACTTTCAAGAGCCACATAACCAAACTATTATTGGAGTTTGTGAGGAAAATATTCTTGTAACTTTTGAAGGTTTCCATGGCGAAGGAGAGTGTAGCGGTTTCATAGTACACTATGTGTTCTCTTGTGGGCATATGTTGGTCATGAAAAGGCCAACATATTGTTGTTAGATCATATTATTAGATGTTTACCCATGCATTGAAAGGTATATTGCTTGAAAAATAACTTCACCTTATGTGTCTGGAGGAAAAGTCATACCAAAAAAGGAAAAAAGGAAAACAACAAAAGAAAGAAAGAGAGCAAGGGGGAGGGGGTGGTAAGAACATTTTGAATGTGGAGAAAAATTTGGGAATTGGAAAGAAAGAGAGATGAAGTAAGTGAATGATGAAAATACAATGAGAGAAAAAGAGAAGATAAAAGGGGAGTTTGGTGAGGCGCGAGAAAGAGAGGGAGAAAAAGAGGGATTTGGAAGGGGAGGGATTAGAATGAAGATTTGAAGTGAAGGGAGGAGATATGAATAAGATGCTACAGACAGTAGATTAAAAAAAACTACCAAATTATTGGCTAAAATATTCCCTCATTTCTCTACTCAATTTATCTTATATCTAATGTACCTCACCTTAGTAATTTCATTGTACTATTTTGTGTTTGCCATTCACAAAACACCCTCTCTTTTTTCTTTTTATAAGTTTTTTGTTCATGAAAATTGAAAAATTTGTGGATTAAAATATAGTTTGGCAAGTAAAAAGGCAACACAGACGATATTATCGATAAATATTGGTTTTCAGTTTTTATTAAACTTTTACTAAATTCACTGGTGTTTTTGTAGCAGTTTGATAAAAAAAAGGCAAATTGCCCTCAAATCCCAATTTTGGCTACAGGAAGGGCAATATCACACGTGCCCTCATTCCACACAGAAAACCAAGCTAATAAATGGCTGCATCAAATATTATGGTAGATATGCACCTGTGAAAGGGGGAAGTATATATAGTGTGCTGTTTGGGAGTAACATTATCAATCGTATGTATTCAAGTGCAGGGAATGACTAACCTTCTGCGGTAGAGCTTTTTTTTTTAATAAATATAAAAAAAATAAAAAAATACGGTAGAATATGCATAAGTCGACCTTCCATTAGTTGAATGACCAATAAATCAAAGAATATTTTTACCTTTGATTATTGTCCTGAAGTCAAACAGAATCCAAAGAGATCTGACTTGCACCAATTCACCTGCATTAGGCAACACTGAACATCGACTTACTGCATTCTCTATGGTTCTATGACATTTGGTTCAGAGACAATTGCTTCGCTGTGAATTTCACAAACTAATGGAATTGCAAACTTCAACCCTGGATGTAACAATATACCCTTTCCTGAACCTAAACTTAACAAAACCTTATTTCAATCCTAACCCTGTATCTTAGACAAAACAAAGCCTGGAGCAATTGTCGCCAGAGCAAATGTCGTGTCACCTATTTATCAAACAATACACAATACTTTGACACAAGAATGGACTCATACATTTGAGAAATTTTATTGTTTTGTAACAAAACATAAACATAAATGACATGAGACATAAAAAAATTGAACAATAGCAAACGGTACTATAAATACATGTCTTGGTCGGGCTTATAATGCCAACCCTTACTTTCTTCATACGGTACTTAATCTAAACGAATGACCAAGACTTCAATTATCCAGATACACAGACATCCCTTTACTTCCTTTGCACTATGATTGTGATTTTGTGGGTTTATATGTTATTGTAGTAATCAAAACCTTGTAATTGTGATTACAACAAATATTGAAGAAAGTATATTGATAGTTTTTTATCAATGTGGCTTATTTCTTTTCCTTAAATAAAGAAAAAAATAAATACTCTAAAAAAGACAAATACTAAATGTCTGCAGTTACATACCCGAGGTGATTATCAATCTATTAATCAGATATTTATGCATATCAATTTTGAAGTGACCATCTCAACAATGATTGAAGAAAAACAAAATCGTTTTGAATTTAAAAAAAAGAAAGAAGAAAGATAGAAAGATAAAATAATCTTTCAAACATGACTTGGGGAGATGCAATCCTGAACAAATGTGAGACTCGGAAAATAACAAAACTGCCATTTGAAGGGTATTTCTGAAAAGAAAGTGCACAAGTACAGTATATTCAAATATTCTGTTTATGTTGCCTATGTTCATAGATCTGCCTAATGAAATGTGTTATCGAGTATTAATCATGAATGAGAGCCCCAAATTTGACAGTATATGAGCACCATACCTGAATCTTTAATATTATACTTATTACAAAAGAGTCTTACAGGGCCTATGCACTGCCAATGAAAGTTGATTCCCATAGATTTGTAAGCACCCTGCATCAATAGGTATCAAGTATCTTTTCACTGCATAGACTCTTTAAGTTCATGTTTTCTATTTTGATGCAATGGAATGTAGAAATTAACAACCTACAAATTAAAAATAAATAGTAATTTTTTCTACTTATTTGAGTATAAATTCAAGCTTCAATCCAGCGACATGCATTAGCGTGTATAAATATCTTTGACTTGGACATTTAATACAAAAGCTATATTAACTTCTTGTTCGACGCCCCCCCCTTCTACTGTATACTCATTAAGTTTACCAACTGATAAGGGGGTATATTTGTAGATAGAAATACAATTAAAACAAGCATTCCATCTTCCATGCAGGAGCATTCTTTGATTTTACAATTCTGTATTCAAAATTTGATGAAATAAGTTTGGCTTTACAAGGGAAATTAAACAAATTCTAATCGTAACATGTTTCCAGGCATCCATCAAATCTTGATCACATATCCAAGCTGTCCATGATATGACAATCGTCTTCCGAACATTTTTTGCTGATACTCCATCAAAGAGCCAGCTATTCAAGTCCATGTGATATCCATCACCTTGAAGTCTACTTTTTATCCTTAGACTTGGAATCCTTCTTATCTTTGCTCTTGTCATCCTTCTTCTCCTTATCATCCTTTTTCTCTTTGTCATCCTTCTTTTCATCCTTCTTCTCCTCTTTTTTCTTGCCTTCTTGCTTCTCAAGGTCTCTGTTTTGAATCTTGTTGTTGATGAGGTTGTGAAGAGCGAGGATGGAGCGGATGAGAGAGGCAAGGTAGACCACCAGCATCTGGTCGTTGGTCTTGGTGGTCAGGGATTTGACAAAGTCGCTCAGGTTCACGTCGGGTAGTAGGTTGAATACATCCTTGGGGTAAGACGGAGGTGGATAGAGAGAGAATTGTGAATTTAAAACTCTGGTCTTGGTGACATCCAACATCATATATGTGGTGCAAATAATTAGAACTCTACACAAAGAAGTTCCCTGATAGCACTATGCTGCTATAACATTGCATAAGTAATCATATGCGCTATCACTAGGATGTTGAAAACACTTGCACTGTGTGTGATAAGTGATAACGGCACAGAATGCCATCACTGAACTGATTTGCATCGAGGTACAAAGTTTAATTTACCAACAGAGACAAGTTAACATACACTAGTATTAACCGTTGTTAGACTTGCCAAGTCATAACAAATACATGAGTGTTTACGGAAGAGGGGACGCACGAGATGGGAAGAGTGATGTCGGCCATACCCAGAACAGTCAATTCACTTTAATGACTTATATCATTTGGTAGCTTTCATATCAACCCTAAAAAAAACCGGGGGGGGGGGGGTATTCAGCCCCCTAGTCATTTTATGGTGACTTTTGTTATTTTGTGAGTCCCACATATCTTTGGCACCAAATTTGCAATACCCAGATTAACATTACTTATTACAATACAATGTCTACATGCTTCATGCTTTTCAGATCTACATGTTTGCAAGGAAATACTACAATTATTCAATATTTTCTTGATATCTCTCAAGCACTACTGACCTGTAATTGATAAATGATGGTGTGGTTGATAGGTAATTCTCCTGCTGCAACCTTCTGTAAGTAACCACTGATGTGTTGAATCTGTGATTGTAAACCTTTCAAACCTAACAGCTGAGCTGTAATCCTCTGAGATAATGTACCTACACTTGTGTCTTTGATATCCCTACAGAGAAACAAAGAACAATAATGATTTAGAATATGGTCATGGATGTAAAGACACCATACAATAATAATCGATTTCTAATCAGACATTGTAAGAAAGTTGAGTTGCGATCTATCGCATATCAACTCCAATTTATGTTTTATGTGCATACTGCGTAACCTAAAATCCAACGTTATGCTTGGTTTACAATTAATCACAAGACTTATGCTTGATTACTCAAGCATAATTCTTTTCAGAATTTAGCATAACTTGGGTATAATTGAAAATCTGCAATTAACATGTTTTGACTTTAAATGTCATTATGAATGTAATTCTTAGGTAAACTTGTTGATTGGAAGCGACCTAAATCATTCAACATAGACAAGGCATGGTATTTATCATTCAACAAGAAATCAACATGATTCACTTTCTTACTATTAAATTATCAGGAGCCTGTAACGCAAAGCTAAGCAATGATCCTAAAACATTTTTCTACAATTGATTACGTTGACTACAATGTACAATCAATCGTGAAAATTAAGCGTACCATTTATCACCAACCTTTGTGTTACGGCACCCAGGAATATAACCTCAAAATATATCACTATGTTACAACAAATAAACATAAACAAAGAAGTAAAATCTCATTGCTTAAAATTTTAATAATAAACCTTTGGGGGCATATTTTAAAAGAAAATTACAGGAATTCTTCACGCTAGTCCTTTTCCTTTTTTTCTAACACTTCATTATTTTACTGTATTTTCATTTTCTCTACCTTGTATTGTCGTTCTTTCTTGCCATTATGTAAGTTCTCAATTACTTGTATAGAGTAAAATAAATGAATGGAAATTTTTTTTGTAATGATTGCTGTAAGTAATTGTTCAAGGTTGTAATCTTACCTAAGTAGATGTTCTACTCCTACTTCTTCTGCTTCCTCTGCACCCATCTCACTTGGGACGTGTTCAAACGTTTTACTCGTTGGTGTCCCATCCTAAATTATCAGGAGAAAAGTAGATTTAAGGAGTATAACTCTATTAACATATTATGCTAATGTTGGTTTATCTAATCTGATGTACTTTGGAAAATCTTATTTGTGTAATTCTATTGAACAGCATATTCAATTTCATTTATAATTTTGTAAAAAAAAAATTTCAGGGAGAAAAGGGTGAGGATCCAAAATAATGTAATTGCAGTTGAGGAGTCATACTTACTATTATCATACAAATGATGCACAGAAGTGAGTGCATTGGTAGGTTATGTGAGCATAAGGTAAATATGGAACTGGGTTAAGACTAGTTTCCATAGTTACTGCACGCTCACTAGTTCTACCGATGCACTATAACAATGATTTTTTTTTTCTTCTTTTGTCTGTCATTTTAATTTACCGTCCAATTGGGTGTTTCATCTTGTTGCTCTTGTTGTTGGCTTTTTTCTTTCGGGGGGGGGGGGGGGAGGTGGTATTTAGATGTGTCTTAATTCAGTTTTTAATTCACAAATCATCATTTCCACACAAAAAAAGTTTGAGCCACTGCCAACGTTTCACGCCTGCAGTATACATGGAACAATGAGGCAATTTGGAAAATCATGTTCTACTGTAAATGCATAGATTTCATACTGTACATGTATATCACAGTGAATAACCCTAACCCATCAATATTAATCCAGAACATTAATTTTAGGCAGATGCACAAAAAATGGTGTGATCTTTAGGGCATATTATTTGGGAAGGGGAAGAAAATACTAATGCACATTTTGTTTTGTTTATACTTACATCATGTACTTCTTCTACTGCATAGTAGGCTTCTGTTGGCAATCCCAATTCTTTAGGTTTTGCATCAATGATACATAATACCTATCAGAAGAGGAAGAAAAACAACGATCAAAATAAGCATTGTAATCACACTTTGAAGATACATTCAGAGTTCAAATAATAAAATAACAACATGTTCAGTTAACTCACACAAGTTACATTGGCCAATGATTTTCAGTTTGCCACAAATTATGAAAGGAATTAAAATAATTACAAGGGGGTGGGTAACAGTACAGTAATTCATATCAGAAATTTATAATGTAGTACAATAGTTCAGTTGGTTATATAGAGTTATTAATCTAGAGACAATCTTGTAAAACTATGTTGATGCAATAGTGCCCTTTGGCAATCTGCAGTGCATTAACAAAAAGAGATATATCACTGAGAAATGACCAATCAAGATAATATCCCTATTCTTCTTCTTCTTTAGGGTAGACCTGTATCCTTCACACTTGAAGATTTATACTTTTACCCAAATCCAACTTCTATGGATCAAAATGGTCAAACAAAGTGTCAACCCTGACCAACTTTACCCTTCCATTGAACCTGATTTACATATCAGCTATAGCTGAAGAAAGATATGTAAAATTTTGTAAGTTTGAATGAGAATTATTCATGGAGTCTGATACATCAGCTTGTAGCTTTTGATATTACATGTACAACTGGTGATAATCAATTTCCTCAATAATAATAAATAAATAAAAGTTACATTTGTATAGCGCATTACATTAACATTTCAATGCGCTTTACAATAACAAATTAATAAACATGTATATAAAACTTTACAAAAATCTGAGTTCAACATAATCATATACATTACTGATAGCATATTCTGGTATTATTATTACATCAGTTCAAATTCAATCTATTCATTTAAGTAGGGCTAAGGTGAAAATGTTACGCCCTATCATTGAATACACAAAAATTGCTTAAATGTATGCATCATAATATAGTCATAATAATAATGAAATTATGCAACCTTACCAATATCATGCAACCTTACCAATTGAGAGAAAAAAGAGATACTTACAGAGTTTGGGCAGTATTTCCTGATGAGTTCATTGATTGCAATGTCATTCTGATGAAGCTTTGGTCCTGTGTGGTACCATCCCACTATCTTTTCCCTTGCTAGATTGGACAACATGAAAACAGAGAAAATAATAAATGAAAATAGGAAACAAACCTAGATATATACATACATGTAATGTGAATCAATACAACTATGTGATGAGAAATCAACAGTAATTATTGAGATGCAGTAGGGTTATCTTCTGATCATAACAATCACTTGTCTTTTCAAGGAGTGGATTTGAATGAAGCAACAACGATGTACAGTAGATCTGGGCCCTGTTTCATAAAACTTGTTACAATAACAGATAAAAGCTACTGAAATTCTTCAATCTGACTGGCTGGTGATAAATTTGTTATAGAAATTGCGCATCTGTTATTATAAGTCTCTATGAAACGGGGCCCTTCTATGTATAAAAATAAATGAAAGTGGTTGCAGTAAACACTGTTTTTATTTGAAAGTCTGTAAAATCAAGATTGTCACTACCGTACATCATTGTAGATCTAGATCTTTAAAGGGGAATGAAACCTTTGGAACAAGTAGGCTTGTGTCGAAACAGAAAAATCAAAGAATAAGAACAAAGAAAGTTTGAGAAAAATCAGACAAATAATGAGAAAATTATGAGCATTTGAATATTGCAATCACTAATGCTATGGAGATCCTCCCATTGGCAATGCGACAAGGATGTGTGATGTCACATGTGAACAACTTTCCCTTTGATGGACTATAGAATACCCTCAAAATGTCTCTTTTTGCTTTTTCTTATGGTGATACAAACTTTTTATCCATGATGTATTCTTTAAAAAACTGTATTACATGCCCTCCTACAGAAAGATGTGATAAAAGAGGCAGTTTAAGTGAAATATATAGTAAAGTAATGGGGAGAGTTGTTCACAAGTGACATCACACATCTTTGTCGCATTGCCAATTTGAGGATCTCCATTGCATTAGTGATCGCAATATTCAAATGCTCATAACTTTCTCATTATTTGTCCAATTTTTCTCAAACTTTCGTTGATCTGTTACTTTGATTTTTCTGTTTTCACACAAGCTACATGTATCTTGTTCCAAAGGTTTCATTCTCCTTTAAGTTACATTTTAACTGAACTTTGTGAAATCATGAAATCTAAGCTGGAAACCGATCACAGTGAAAATCACTAACAGTGTATCGTTGTTCCTTGGAAAACAAACCTGGCGATTTCATGCTTGTTTTCTTACACAATCTCTTTAAGAATCCTTTGCCACATTTATTTTTTTTAAATTTAAACAGACAGACACAAGGGTGGTCATTGGATTGGATTCTGTATAACTCATTTGGAAAATCGTTACCAGAACCGGCACTTTTCTTTCATGATCGTTGGCTCCAATGCTGCTCTGTGGAACATGCATTTTCATTACCAATGATAATAATCAGCATTTAGTATGCTCTCCATACTTCATTATATCAGTGTTAACATATAATAAACATTAAAGATAAATGCCAGTCCGCATCGAGATGATGCAATGCAACTTGAAAATATATTCATCCTGCCTACTGAAATGAAGAGGCTTATTCAAATAAGCTTCCTATATGAGATCGTCTTGAAATGAATAGCCAGCTTACCATTGACTTTCTTGAACATTGTGTACATGTTCTCAAGATAATCGTGATCCAAGAACCAAACAGAAGTATCTTTGTCATCTTCATCAAATGGAACTGAGAAGGAGATAGAAAGGTGATTGAACTTGTTATCAATAGTGATTGTTAGGGTATAGACTATTCTTGACGTTTCAAATTGTATATCTATTCTCTTTAGTTTCCTGTACATGTCTCAATCTATGGTGGCTAGCCGGCTAAAGACTGGATATCTATAAAAATAAAATAAAAAGATGGCAGGTCATAATCATCACATAATAAACTACGCATCCAGTTTGCAGATACCCCTCATTTTTTAGCAATCCAACATTTATTTCTCTTCTAATAATTTCATAACTTAAATATTTCACACAGCTCAAATTAAATATTTGAACAGTTTTCCTTTGAATAGGTCAAGACCAGTACTTCAATTTTCATGGTTTATTACTGGAAAATTCCTTGATTAAGCTCTAAAAAACATTTTTTTTTCATGTCCTGAAGTCCTGAACCACAAAGTTAAACTTCAATGATTGTGGGCATAACTGGGAAGACAAGTCCATGTCAAGGTGTCGGGCAACAACATTTCCAGTCAATACGTCCTTGCTTATAATGCCACATTCACAGCCCTCATAATCTGATATCAGTCATGATTATCACGCACATGTATGTTGCAGAAGATGAGTAGAGTATGAAGAGGGGCCCCATGTCTGCGCACCTAAAAATTTACCTAAAGATTAAACATGAATTTATTTTCATTCCAAAAAAAAATCAGTTGATTATGTTCCTTAGTTATATTCTTATAAGTGTGCTCAAAATCTCATTTTCAGGTTGAACAAAGAAGTGGTGCTCCATGTCTGTCTGCGCATCCATTCACTTTACACATGATTCAGAGATTTAGAGGGAAAAGGGTTGCATTTTGAGGCCGTCACATCACTCACATGAAATTCCTGAAATTTCAATATTTTCACCATTTTGAGTCAGATTTTTTAATGATTATCTGTCTATGTATTGCAGGTGTAAAATTTTTGGTCATTGCGTGTCTTCTTATTCGAATTGCACAGATACGCGTATGCACCGCAGACAATGGGTACTGCACAGACTTGTGGGGGACTTTTCCCTACTGAATTGAATCTGCTTTAGTTTTAAGTGAAATTCATTTGGACCAAAATTTAAATGAAATTCCAATTTCAATATTTGTGATATGCAATTATAGGGTCTAACATTACATGTAGTACAATCATGACAATCAATCAACCCACTCCACATATTCTTTGTAATTTCCTAATGTAATTCTTCATTATGCTATAATAAAGGTCTAACGTTGGTTCTCCTATAACAAGTTGTCTAAATCAATGTGATGCATGTTTACCTGCGAAACAATTTGCAATGTCAAGCACTCCCTGTCTCCACGATCCCAGCAAAACGCCGACGACTCTTCTTTGATTTCGTATCCTGTTGAAGTGATCAACAACACTGAGAAGCACTAGTGGATGGACAACCACTTTCTTTATTTCGTTTGTCGGTGCAGACATCATTTACTTCAATTTTAGTGAAAGTTTGAATCGTCAATTTCTCACACACTAATTTTTGCACGTGTGGGTCTGACAAATGAGTTGAAATGAATCGACAATAAAATTTCTTGCAAAATTTGAACACAGATGGCGCTATATTAGAAAGTTGAGCAGTAACCGGGCGCTGACACAGAACATCGTTGGATATGGGAGGCTGGTAGTACAAAAGTGGGGTCTGGAAGTAGTGAGAAAAAATGTTTTTTAAGTTTCAACATCACGAAGTTGTTATCATACTGAGGGTTATAAAAGGATGGGTATGATTTTGATAAACTTAATAAATATAAAAAGCATCACAACAGTGTTTTATTAAATCGGATGAAAAAATACGAAGTTACGAATTTTTCGTAGTCTTCATTGCCTTTTTTTCTATTTCTACTTTGTTGTACGAAATCTTATTTGTAACAAATAAGTTGTAGCGATCATAATCCCACACATTGGATCAGAAGCCAATCCTTTTTCATGGAACAAAAAACTGAATGATTCATGATAAAAATACAAAAGGAAAACAAAAACAGGTTGGGAGAAGACGTTATCTCACCAATCGGACATTGGTGACATGCGTGTAAACTGTTTCAGCAAAATAATGCAAATTTCTAAAATAAATGACAAACAAACGAATAACTTTATGATTACATTGGTTTTGCTAATTTAATTTGACTTATTTAGCAAAAGGAGATGTAAATGTACTTGGTCCGGAATATGTGTTTGCACCATGAAATACTAGGCAGCATGGTCAGAGAAAGACGGGGTGAGCTTTAGGTAATATAACACATTCAGTCACACATCTTTTTTATTTTTTTTATTTTTAGTATCCATGATTCAAGTTAAATTTGTTAATTTTAATTTCGTTCTTCTAGTTCCGTTGACTCGAAAGCGACAGACAATATCATAAACTTTTTTTTTCAAGTTGAAAAAAGAAAAACAAACAAACTTTTCGGGGCAATCAATATTCTTTATTCATAAAATTTTGATTACGAATTTCACGAAAAGAATACCCTTAGTTTCTATTTTATTTTCTCAACAAAAGTTTATAAGATACTATACAGATTAACTGCACCTAATGCATTTGTAGGGCCTACTAATGAATAAAAGAAGAACAAAATCTTATTTCATTTTTTTTTCACTTTATTCGAATCGATTGAGTGTGCTTGTATGTGATTGACTAGAACATAAAAGTTTAGAATAATTTTGTCAATTTGACCAAAACAGGAAGACGTGTAAAAAGGCCGCATCAATCCTATATCTGATTTGGTTTGTTTACGTATCGTTTTATTCCTTGCTCTTGTGATAGGTTGAGGGCTTTAGGCAAGGAATTACCTTGGTTGAGGTAGTATGCTTTTAAATGCATTAATAAATTACATCATACGTGATCTAGTAGATATAACAATGACATAAAGATTACTAGTAATATATCTCTATGAACAATGACCAGGCCTGGTCACTAGATGGCGCTATACCACTTTGGGTTCGAGGCCGACCAACCAAAATGGGCCAAGGTGAAGATATGTATTTCCACATGATGCCAGCGAAGTTGTCCAGTCTCTCGACCTGTTCATGGGCGTGGCCATGGTATTTAATAGGGGGGGGGGTTTCTTTCTAAATTCCATGATTGAATGTCTATCTAGTAGATAGTGGAATTCTCTCTATCCTTTTTCTTCCTTTTCTTTCTTTCTTTCTTTCCTTCTTTCTTTCTTTCTTTCTTTCCCCTCCTTCTTCTTTCTTTATTTCACTACTTGAAAATTAATAGGGACAGTCGCCCCTGTCCCATGTACCGCCACTCTGGGCCGATTTGATATTGTTAATATTTTCCTTTTGGTTCTTTACAAAGGGAATATAAAAATAGGCTTTTTTTAGTTAGTATAGGACCGTCTGAAATAATATTTTTATAGGCATCATCTCATGTGTTGCGTTTTGTTTTCTATCCATTTGGGGGGCTAAGTTTTAATTTTCGAGTTAGCTATCTCTAAACAAGTGTCACAAATCTGTGTGGTTTTATTATTGATGCTTGCTTCATAGTTAGAGTCCACCTTGTTGGCTTCCATCGACACTCAATTAAACGTCACAATGGAAAGTGGGCGGTGTTTTTCCGTACTGCGGTGGTTCGTTCTAATTACCCGTGACCGCTAGAGTCTCATAAATCTCTCGTTTTGAACATTTTCAGCAAAAACCTTTAGAACATGGAAGCTTTTACGGTGTTGTGTCCAAGTGAAAGCGAGAGTAGGTCAGGGAAATTGTTTTAAAGTCTTCAAGCTAAAAACACCAAGTAAAATTGTAAAATTTTACCTAATATTGATTTTTTTTCAATGAGTTTAATAATGCCGACAGTGTCGGTAAAATTTTTATTTGTTGAGGGAGGGAGGGGGGCAGGGGCGTGGGCAAAGAAAGGAAACAATAAATCACAAGATCAAGAAAAAGCCCAGAAAAAATGACAACGCAGATTTTATAATGCGCGTTTATCAAATTATTATTGAAGATTGTATGTAAATGTAAACAAACAGCGATGTTTGTTCAAAATAATGTAAATATGAATTCACTTATCTTCAAATAAATTCTTTAGTCCTCTCATTCAACGTCTGTAATTGAAAACGAGGCGACGACGAGATACGAAAAGAAAGTGAAGGGGAGAGAGCTGGGCGAGGGGCGAAGGGGGGGGGGGGTTGGGGCAACAGGGAAGAATAGAAAATGCCGGAGAAATTGGCGATGGCGAAAACAAAAGGTTTAAGATAGTATGGGGGAGGGGGGAAACTGAGCATGCATTTAATCAAGACGTCTATATATGAGAAAATCTCTAAGACATTGCATACCATTTTATTTTCTAAACACGATGCCAGGCTCAATCAAAGCCGACAGAATGACGTATCTGTTTTGAAAAAAGTTGACATTAAAACGACATTTTATGCCAACATTTCAGACCCCTGTCGAACTTATTATGGTCGCCGAACTATCAAAGGGACTTCGTGTTCTAGCAGTCAACTGTATCACGGAAAGAAACCGTTTTGAATATATTTTCACATTCCTTTTCTCCCATCTCTAATATCACATCAAGCACGATCGCCTATTAGAATTTTCATTGACAAAAACCATCCCTTATCTTTTACTAACCGTATCCACCATCTATTTATGCAAGTTTATTTCTTCTCTCTTCTTCTTCTCCTTCTTCTTCTTCTTCTTCTTTTTCTTTTTCTTCTTCTTCTACTTCTACTTCTTCTTCTTCTCCTCCTCCTCCTTCTTCTTCTTCTCCTTCTTCTTCTTCTCCTTCTTCTTCTTCTCCTTCTTCTTCTTCTCCTTCTTCTTCTTCTTCTTCTTCTTCTCCTTTTTCTTCTTCTTCTGCTGCTGCTTTTCTTATCTTAATTTGATAAAAATTAACATGATTAATGATATTGATGGATACGGAGGCGCTTTTATAATCATATCGTGATCATGACCAGGGGCAGTGCCAGGACATTTTGATATGGGGGGACGACGAGTTAAATGTGGTGTTAACTCATCCTTAATTGAATAACAGGAGTAATTACACTACACAATAACTCTCTTTTTGATACTCTTTCTTCCTCTTTCCTCATTTTAATCCCCATTTCCCCCATTTATCCTATTTTTTTTTTCACTACTTAACAGCTCAAAGGGGAGGGGCGATAACCCCATCCCAGGTAGCGCCGCCCCATATTTTTTTGTTACACATTAAAAAACGCTGATTAGATTTTTTTACACAGCATGGTTGTTTAAACCGTTAAACAACAACTATATGGTTCATTTAGTAAACAGTTTGTATAAATTTTTAAACAGCGATTTTACTACCAGGGAGCTTCTCCAAACTCCCTGATTTTACTGTGTATCAAAATATAATTATGCACCAAAAATACGTTTCTCTAAATTGCTTTCCGCGGTTGTATGACATAAAAGGTATCCTTTTGCTTATCATGCTTATTCGGTAATGTCTGTAGTCACCAACCTAAACATTATAGGGCTATTAATTTTCTCTTCTGCCATTCATAAGTGAAATCTTCTCCTTTTTTAACCCAGCACCAAAGGGCATTAGTGGTGTGATATATTGGGCATGTCCGTGAAACAATGCAGACACACTGTCTTGTTGTGTGGGCTGCCATGTTTTTAACCCGCAAGAAAATCTCTTGGATTTTTATTTTGCAGATGAAAGAAAGCAGTTGCAAAAGGAAGACAAAAATACTTGGAACGTTTTAGAAAAGCTCGCCACCCCCATCGAAACACGAAACAAATCCGCTTGAGGGCAGAATGTAAGAGGTAGCACGCACGTTTTCAAAACCCTCGTCGACATAGGCCTATACGTCATTTGTTTGTTATTATTATATTCTCCTTGTTTCTAAAATTACGGGTGACTGGGTAAATTGGCAAGCTTAAATTGATATTAAAAAAAAATAGACATAAATACGTGGGATATACGCTTCAGTGACGTAATGAGCAATAAAAATGAGGGGGCAAGTATTAGGCAAAATTTTTAAAATGTCACGAACAAGCGGGCAAAAATTTAAAAAAATCTAATTTTGTGTTAGATTTTGACATAGTATCATATTTTACCATTTTCCTTTCCTTTTCCTTCTTTTTCTCCTTTTCACCCTATGGTCGTGATTTTTTCTTTTTTGGTCCATGGCCCCCAAATCTCCCTCCCATCTTCTGTAGGCAAGTGTATAGACCTAGTATTTTCATTAAGGGATAATTATGTCATTAAGAGCATACGCTTTCAAATCTATGATAAAATTAGACATACAATAATCATATATGCCTATTTGTCTTGCCTATATCATGTATATAGAGTTACCAGTGCTGGTAACTCCTTACATAATACTGTCTCTCTCAACGAAGTGAATAGTAATTGGTTCTAACTCTTTTCACTCCATCCGGAGTGACGGTAAGGTCACTCTTTTACCATGTTTACGAATCGAATAACGATTTGTCTCTTAAAAGAAAGTGTGAATCCCCTTCAAATTTTCTTTTTCGAGATATTTTATAAATCATTCTCGTTTTATTTTCCTAGAGATTGAGAGTACGATAGACCGATTTTCCCCCAAAAAACTGTACTATTGTCATCGATAAGGTCTTCGAGAAGATTCAAGACATGTCAAAAATCAGATTTTCTGCAATTCTTGAATGACGACTACTCCATCTCACTCGTCTAATGGTCGACCTCCTCCAAGACACAGCTCGCTCTCCTCAACTCGCTCGTCAATCCTCATCATTTCTTGGCGTCTTCCCTTTCTCATCATCACTCCCTCCATCGCCGTCAGCATCATCGCCGTCTTCATCTATAGTATTGGCAATCAGACACTTCTTTCCAATGATCATCAAATCAAGTTCTTCAACGAACCCACAAGGCCTATCTCTTGCATTTATGGCTAGCGATTGAAGAAGTGGGGTGAAGTTTACCCTGCGGTTGCTAGAGAAAGGAAAGCGGTTGTGAAGGAATTGAAGTGTGTGATTGGATCAAAAAATATTTTTGGGAAATTTACAAACTGTGCTGAATAGAGTTTACGATAGAGACTAATAGCTTAGACGGTGGATGCTTCGCACTGCGCATCCCTCCTCTCCGTCTTCCAGCTGGCGGGCAAAGAGGAGGTAGATAGATGGAGAGAGAGAGAGAGAGAGAAGCACCCATCCAACATCTCTATCAACTCGAAATGAAGAAATAAAATAAAGAAAAACGACGAAGAGGATGGGGGACCGACCTCTTGGTGTTTATTTGTTCGGGATGAAGGTTTTTCATGGCGGCTTATTGCTAGCGAACGACTGTTTGTTTGTTCGAAAAAGAGTTTCATTCTGCCGTGCCATCCGAGCGCCCCTGCTCCTTGTCTTGCCTGTCCTATTCACAGCCATCGTCAGAAACATCATCTCATGTCAGAGAACTTACAAGGTGGATACAAAAAATGTATTCAATTTCTATATTACATTTTACTTTTGCACTTCGTGAAAGCGTTACGAGTTCCTACTATGGAAGTTTGTTTCATCCATTCTCAATGGAAACAAAGTTACACTGATCTCTCACTTAGGCCTATTGACAAATTAAAAATTTACCTGAATTTAAACATTCAAAACAATGAAATATGAAATAACAAGTTTGAAATATAATATTAACAAAAGAATGTGACGGGGTTAAATGTTCTGTAAACTGCATGACTTAGTGGCATTTTTTAATACGAAATGAAGACAAGATTTGAATATAGGGTGCTAATGAAATTCTCGAACTTATAACACACTGCAGATAATAAAAACTTTCAAAATTAATAAATATTTGCCTTGACCAACGGCCGTTATTATAGCCTTCACATTAAAAAAAGATCAAAGAGGTATTAAAAACTATTCAAAGCTTGAAAATGTTTATGAATATATATTATGTTTCCACGAATTGTAATATTTAAAACTGTTACAAAAATGGAAAATATATATTACTTTCCCATTTTCTATATATTGGAAATTCTAATTGCGTGACCCTAATGGTCACACGCAACAAAGTTATACTTTTTGAAATACCCTATAACCCGATTCGATCGTAGACCCGGGGAACATTTTGTGTCCTCATCAGTTTTATTAGCAAAAGAAACTCGAGCCATCGGGTTGCATGATTCGAACGTGTTTACGACTTGGCAGTTGCTCAAGTTTCAACGTCAGCGATCGCCTTCATTGTCGTCGACGAAACTCAAACCGGGCCACTTTAATGATCACGCGCGCTTCCAGAACCAACGTTTAGTGTCAAGGTAAACTGGACTTGACTTTGGTAGAAGCTGGAAAGAGAAAATAATTTACGGAGAAATTATCGAGAGAATGAGTGGGAATAATGAGAGGAATATTGATAATTATTGCTTGGACAGTGGGAGGCCGGGTGGGGGTGTGAGCACGATTAATTGGAACAATGATATAAACCCGAAATGACAATCGATTTTTATATAGGTATGCTTGATGATTTTCTCAGAAGCAGAAATACTTAAAGTTTCTTAATCTTGTTTTAATTTAGAGACTGCTTCTCTTCGTTTACCCGAATGCATCATCTTCTGCTGTCAGTATACCCACAAGATAATCCGTGGATCTAGGGGGAGGGGGTTGGTAAAGTCATCTCATTTTGAGAAGCATTTTTTTTTCTCTCTCGTCAGACTTTTCAATATTTTCATCTCAGGGGCGGCTGAACGTATTTCGTTTTTTTTTTTTGGGGGGGGGGGGGGCAAAGCCAAAAAAGGGCACTTATATGTCAAAATGGGTATTTTAGTGCAATCGGATTTTTCCACTATGAGATTATCATCTGCGTGAAGTAGATGTGTGTTTTGTAGTAATTAAGTTAAGCAAAGCCATTTTGAAATGATTTCTGATTGAAAAGATATATCTGCGAGCGAGCGGTTTGAAAAAAAAATCAAATCTGAGGTTGTAAAACTCGCTTTTGGCCTATCATAGCGCTAATATCTGTTAAAAGGGCATCCTTGCGAGATGTTGCGAGCTCTAACTTTGGACATTTCATGTAATAAGACATTAAATATTTTTTATATAGTTATATACTGATCAGAAAAGTAACCTGTTAAGAACGGAATTTAGTGACTCATGAATAGGATACATATCTCACATTCCAACCTGAAAACTGGACATTCTAAATAAGTGCCCCCTGCCCTGCCCCCGGTTCCGTCGCCCCTGTTTCCATTTCCCATGGTGAATTGTGGATAATATGCCCCTGTTTCTGCCGAGAATACAGATATGATTGGGGGAAATTGTGTAGTATGAGTTACTGCCAAGTTGGTGAACGTATTGAATCAATGTATAGGCGTAGTCCTTTTTACAACTATATATGTCACGTTTGTTAGATTGGTTGTTACGGTCTTCATCGGATCTTGTCATGTTTGATAAAAGCTACTTTTCAAGCTTATTGATATGAAATGCAGATTGTTTTTCAGTGGCGAACCTAGGATTTTCCACCGGGGGGGGGGGGGCAAAACCGTCCGCCAAAAAATTTGACAAGCAAAAAAAAAAAGGTCTTCAATCACATATAAAGGATTTCGTACCAGAAAAAAAATTGACAAGCAAAAAAAAAAAAAAAAAAAAAAAAAAGTCTTCAAGCTCGTCAGGGGGGGGGGGGGGCAAAAAAGGTTTTCAAGCTCATCAGGGGTGGCAGGGATACGTCCTTTGCATGGGTTGTGACTCGTCAGGGGGGCAGACTGCCCCCCTGCCCCCCCCCCCCGTAGGTACGCTAGTGTTGTTTGTTTAATAATTCTTTTATTGCAGCTGAAATGATATGAATTTTAAAGTGATTTTTGTTATTTAGCGATCGGCTAATAAAGGACAAATGATAATCCATTCTCTCATACATAATGAAAAATCAACACTTATTATAAGCGTCATTGTTGTGTTTTTGTTTTTATTTCCTTCTCCCCTCCGGCCCTCACTCCCTGTTACACCCTGATAAAAACTAAAATTCGCAAGTTCTCTCCTCCCAAACATCACAATTTTATTAATTTCATTCTCAGTTTAGAGACTTTTATATGACAAGGGAGATGAACATATGCAATTTTAGAGAGGGACGAGGGTTAGGAAATTAACGTTACGATAGATGATTGCCCCCTGTACGCCCGTATACCCCTCATATTGGGAAGTGATTCAAGACTTGATATGATATGATATGTATTATGATATGAAAACATTGATCGATATTATAAAGTTCTTGTTTAGATTAATCCTGAACTATGTATTATGTTGTATTTAATATTTAAGTCCCGTTTCTTTTTATTTAAATAAAAATCAATAACTTTAAACAGAATATCATGGGGTTAGAAAGTTAGTGAACACCAGGCACAAAATGCACTCCTTCATGTTGAGTGTTGAATACAGACAGCAACACTGCAATGTCGGGCAAGCCCGGAGAAACAAACTTTATTGTATGCAATATTTAATCACCTGACTTCACAAAAAATTCACATTATCAATAACATAGCAGAACTTGAACACCAATTTAGTTCATTTTCTGTTAGGGCTCTCTATATTATGTCTTTCTTACTTCGACATGACTTGACGTAATGATACATGTATATCAGGTAGATGGGATGAGATATTAAAGAGCGATTTCACAAAAAAAGACTAAAAAGGGGAAGCTTAATGGTGATAAAACTCCGTTAATGGTCTCTTATGGGCGACTAATGGTGCGTTAAGACGGTATCAAAATCGCGAATTTAAAACCCACCTTATCTGGAAATGAGCAACATGTTCTCGATAAAGGTGGAAATGAGATGCATTGAGATTTCATTAGAGCGGGTTGTTAAGACTCTCCCATGAGATGTTTCTTCAACGCTTCATCTCCCTTCAAGACGAGAGGAATGATCAGGGCTAAATTGATGTAAAACATGCCGCCATGTGAAGAGCCTCGTTTGCCTTTAATCCTTATTAGCCCAGAAAGCCACAAAGTGGTACACATTGACTGACCACTCTGCGTTTAATTTTTCATGAAATTGACACAACATCACGAACATTGTGCTTCGTATTACACTTATGAAAGAATACCACATCTTTATAGATAATTGTCTTTTAAGATATCCCCTGGTTGACCCCCTTCCAAACCCGGCCCTGAACATTGACTGATTTACCAACACTAAGAAAAAATGTCAAGTTTGCACCTATAGATGCTTCCCCGGTAGCACATCATGGGTTCAATCTTGCACCCAAAGTGAAAAAACAGCATATTTCCTGTTTGCACTTGAATAGCTCCATGTTTGCACCTTGAGAGGTGTAATTATGCACAACTCTACATCCTGCATGATGCGAAATATAGCTAATTGCACCTTTGAAGAGGTAAGAAAAAACTCATTACGATGCAAATTTGCACCATAAAGTACTGGAAAAAGTGGGAGACGTAGGGGGGGGGGGCTAAATTATGATCAAGCCCCCCGCCCCCGCGGGTCCGCAGACCTTGAAAAGGGGAAGATGTGATATAGACGAGTGGGGGGGGGGGGATGGGAAGGATGGAGATGGAGAATCTGAACATAAAGAAGAAGAAGAGCAAAGAAATGGATGAGGACTGAATGGGCCCTGTAGTTAGTTCTTTTAGACCAATGTCCATCCGCCTCTTGCAATGTTCTCGTCGATATTTTTTCATGAAAACGTGAGAAATGCGTCGCGGTCGTGCGATATCGCTCGCGAAATCAAATGGAAAACTACAGCCCTCGATGAAAATTGAGTCAAACGAGCGAGGAGGAACAATTATCGGCAAGATTTATGATGCTCCGTGGACTACCAAATCCGCGATTTGAGCCCGTAATTCACGCCCCTTCGACTCGGTTGGCAAGCCCCCGGGAGTCTCGGCCGCTCCACGCTCTGCAACCGCACTGGATTCTGTAACACGGGCACCGAATGCATGTCAATTGTCACTTCAAATTACCCCCATTATCATTATCTTCTTAATGGATATTTCTTTCTTTCTTTTTCATTCTTACAATATCCGTTTCGACATTAAAAATGTTCGGCTAACCACAATAAACTAAACCCTATTCAAATGCATTTGATGCATAGGTATGCTGCGATATATAGGATAATATTAATGAGTGACAAAATGAGAATCCCCATTGTATGTAGCATGGTAGGGTAAAATTGGAAATGACCGAAAAAAACAAAAAGAAGAAAAAAAAGTCTTATCAAACGTTGTTGAATGATAAATCCTATACTTAAAGGTCAAGTCCACCACCCCCAAAAAATGAAATGATTGAATAAATGGAAAAAATAAACTAATCATAACACTGGAATTTCGGACATGAAATAAGAAATTTATGACATTTGATAAGTTTTCATCATTAAAAAAAAAAAACATATTATTATTCAAATGAGAGGGGTAATTGTGTCACACGCTTACAGATTTGGCAATGAGGAAGCTCTAAAATGAATCACGATTACGTTACAATGGTAAATACAAAATCCCATGCATGTGTTTAAGGAGGAATCAATTATCAAACCTTGTCTCATATTACAACGGGGGGGGGGGGGGGGGGATAGAATATTAATTATCAAATCGCTGCATACTGACTAGGATGTGATTAATAGGCGAAAATATATGTGGATATCCCCAAAGTGCATGTCCTACACAGTAAAAGTGCTATTTTTTTTATACAATGCTGTTTACTGTATGAACATTACAGTCGTTGCTTAAAGAGAAATTCCAGTAGTTGCAGTAAACACTGATTTCATGAGAAAGTCTGTAAAACCAGGCTTAATTGTCAGTATATCATCGAGGATCTAGATCTGGTACAGTTACATAAACTGAACTTTGTGAAATATATTAGATATATAGGCCTATATAGTTTAAATTAAACACTGGTTTAACTATGATGGAGAGCCAATCTGGGCACAAATCTCTAACAGAACACATTCAATTTATTAACTCATATGACACCCAAATTGTTCATAATTGCGTGGGAATGATAACTGAAGTATTTTTCTTTATATTAGGAAAGCCAAATGAAACAAAATAGTAAACATACGAAATATACAATATAAAGAGAATTTTTGAACTGCTGGCTCCCCATAATTTTAGCACAGAGTTAGACTTCAGAATACGGCCAATATAGTGTTTAAAATCTTAAAAAGCAAAGTTTAATATTCAATATTTAATTGTCAATGAATTAAGTATGGTTGTTAAAACTGTTAAAGAACTACTGTAAGGGCGCGTCGTGGTCTAGTGGTTCTGACTCCCGCCTTTCAAACAGAAGGTCATGGGTTTGAATCCTAGCCATGGCGTGTTTTCCTTCAGCAAGAAATGTATCCACACTGTGCTGCACTCGACCCAGGTGAGGTAAATGGGTACCGGCAGGAAGTAATTCCTCAAAAAGCTGTGCGCAGCAGAATTGGTAGACTAGCTTAGCCGGGGTAATATTGATTGATTGATTGATTCTTTATTTCCATGCAAAAATTAATCATACAACATAAAATATATTGACAATATTTCACGGTAAAATAACAATAAACAATCATTGCATGGGAGGGGACAGTCATAAGCACAAAGGCTTGAAAAAGGACGCCCCTCAAGAAAGACTACGGCCCTGAATAAAATCAATATAAGTCATATTTAAATATTTAAAAACAAAAGCAGGGCCAAAAGAAAAACACATCAAGCATGTCAAGAATACTCTAATAATAATAACACACCAGCCGCGTATCGATTAATATTACTATGTTTAACATAGATACGTCGTATAAATACAAAAAAATACAGTAAGCAGTATGATGAAATAACGATAGAACAATATCTCAACTCAAATAAGTGCTAATAATGGAATGCTTAAACTCAAACTTAAATTTTTTCAATGTAGGAGCACCACGTATTGTTAAAGGTATATCATTCCAGGTATCTGGACCAGTATGTCTTATTGACCTATGGGCTAAGGCGGTTAGCGGGTTTGATAAATGTAAATTTGTTGAGGTTCTCGTAGGATAATTATGAATAAATGAATTCAAAAGGAACATATGATCAAATGTTATTGGTAATTGACGACAGTGAAACCTAAACATAAACAAAGCAATTTGAAATTTATGTATATCATCAATTTTTAAAGTCTTGAAATGGTTAAAGAGGGGACCAGTATTTTCATAATAACCAGAATTACGATTATAACAAAAGATAGAGAACAGTCAATAACAAAGTTACCAAAGCAAGGTAACAAAATTAATAATTGTAAATTTATCCGGTAAACGCAACAAAGTAATTTCAGCATGTATTTTCAAAATACAACACTTAAGTTCAGAATCCAATTTCGATGGTTAACTTATAGTATTACCATTTTGTATTTAACTTTGTTACTCTTTCATAAAAATAATCAAGTCATGCTACTAAATAAGACACTAAAATAATGGAAGGGGGTACTAAAATTCGAGGATAATAAAGAAACACGGGATAATGAACCTAACCAAATGCCACCTGGTTGATTCTTGAGGTATATATCCTTCACCAAAGATACCATGAAAATTGAGTTTTTATTCTTCAGAACCATACCGCCATTGTTTATTGATAATACTCATCAAACCAAAACAATGCCATAAATAACCTCTTATAATTAAGAATGGGGATTCTGCCTTCCAAGTTGTGCTGGCATTATATGTTGACGGGCTCGTAGGAAAATATCTGGAGTTTATCATTATGAAAACCTCAGATATAAATTCAAGTCTATTATTAAAAGAAGACCCGGCTCCCACTGACTGACACGTACGACAAGAAAAGAGGCTGGCAGCCCGCGTAAATCTCGACCAACGTTGTGATCGTAAAAGTTTGTTGTAAAATGTTTTGATGGATTCTGCGCTGCACCTCACCCCTTTGAAAAACGAAATTATGGAGAAAGTTATGGACTTCAAGCTTTATTGCTCTGTCGTTTCCATAGCAACCACCCATCATCCAGTGTCCACCTTTATTGTCCTCTGCATTATCTTGGCTACATATGGAAAGAGTGATAAGAAGACGTAACTTTCAGGTTTAATTTATAGGGTAAAATGAAGATGTACGGAAAGATCCTGTTATATGGATGGTGACACGACTATGCTCCTACGACATTTGCTCTGTTCCCAGAGGATATTGTGTTATAGAGTTAGGATTGTAATAGAGTTTTTGCTTTAGAATAATGTACAGATAAGGATTAGGGTTTATTTAGTCTTGGAGGTTAGGTTTTACGTTTGGCTTAACGTGCAGATTTTCCATCGGAACAATTGTCGCCGGAGAAAATGTCATGGAACCATACATGCATCCTTATACATTCATGTAGGAGCAATGATGGAAAAGAAAAATACTCAGGTCATTACAGTAGTGGTATTCGCAACAAACAGGTACCTTTCGAAACAAAATACTTTTTTTTTCAAATGCTCATTATTTCTGTTTTTATACTGTTTTTATTTTTCAAAATCAACTATTTTGAAGGCTACCATTACTTTGATAATCATTTCATAATCTACTTATCCAATATTTTTCACAAATCAAGTTGTAAGAATAATAATAGTTATTGTCTTGATATGGTTTATTTTATTCACTATTCAATTGTGTCTTATTTTAATTATTTTATCTCCATTTTGTATGTCTTTTTAGAAGGGGGAGGGTCGTTAAATATTTTGTTTCTTCCCTTTATATTTTGTTCATTATATTAAACTTATTTTGATGTATAGGCCTACATATATAAATATAAAATTTTATTTGCTTCTCAGCTATACCCAAATAACTTCAGTCGGTTATAAAGAGAATGAGGGCTTATATACTTCTAAAATGTAGACCTCTTCATTAAAAATAATCATGCCATGCTCATATTGTTCACAAGAAGGGTGGCAATTCCATTCAGTTAAACTTTCCATTTGAAAAAAGAAGGATATAGATTGAAAAATGTCGGTGGACCACCGGGTACAACAATAACAAAAGTCAGAAATAATGTCATCTCGCATTTAAGGCAGTGTAACGTCGATTTTTATTACAATAAATTTTCCATACATTATTTTTTTTTGGCCGACTTCGATCAAAACTATAGCAGAATTAAAGGAAAAAGACTAAAGTCGTTTTTGTTTGTTAATTGTATTCATTTCTTATTTCATACCTACCTATTTATTCTTTTATTTATTTATTTATTCATTCATTCATTGATTCATTTATTTATTAATTTATTTATTTATTCACTTACTTATTGATTGATTGATTGATTTATGTTTCATGCGTGTTCACATCATTCACAATCACAAACATCATACATGAGACAACAGTGATACATGATTATTATATAAATTCAATATTTCATAAAAGAAAATATTACATAATCTATCATTAATAGAACGCACAAAGGTCTTGCAATATAAGCTTGAAGCTTGAGTCATTACAAAAACCTTATATACACAATTAGTGATCTTATTTCATTTTAAATATAAATATTACAACAACACAATTGAATCAGAAAATGAAAAAAAAATCTAGATAGTTATGATTTCATTGCATATGTTGCACGTTCAACGATGCCCTTGGCCTAAAATTTGTTTGTACTATATATTTTGATTGCTCTTCTTTCGCCCCCCCCCCCTTTAAGAGTGCTGGCCTCTACGTCAGAACACGCAAGCCAATCATAATATTAATGATAATAATACTACCCGGAGGCCTGATATGTGTATGATAACAAAGGAATTATGGGTGAAGGTCGAGCCAACGGGTCGTCTGGTAGATATACCAAGCGAACCCCCCCCCCTCTTCTTCCAACATAACTGTCTCACCTTTCTTCATCTCCATATCTATCGAAATATTTCTTACACCAAGTTTCATGTTAATTACGGATTTTGTATTTAAAAAAAAAGGAAAGAAAAAGAAATCGTTTAATAAGGAGTTACACTCTGAAATTATATGAAAAGATATTAGGATATACACTCTAAAAAATATTTGGTAAATATGCTCCGTGAGGGTAATTATGTGTCCAACCAACATTGGGCATTTTTATTTATCCAGTGTGATGAAAATTTTGACCATTCTAAAGTAATTGCTGCATGCTTTTTTTTTAAATCTTACTGGACAATATGCTTATCGCATTGGGTAAAATATTGCCCAAAATTGGTTGGACACATAATTACCCTCGTGCTGGTTAAAATTTACCCAATGTTTTTTTTTACAGTGTATGTCATTTTAAAATAGCAATCAAACCAATTGTCGGTTTAAAAAAACAGAAAGGGTAATGCTAGCTTAATTTCAAGGAAGCAATACTCCAGATATTTCCCTAAAAAATATATAAACAGCAAAGTTTAGCATCTTGATTGAATGTTTATTACTTTTATCCTTCATTTGATTCATTCATCTATTTTCATTGATTGATTGATTCATTCAGTCAGTCAGTCAGCCAATTACTCAATTAGTTGTTTATTCTTCTATCCATCATTATCTTGTTATTTTGTTCATGTATTTTATAGGTCTGTGTTAATTTGTCTTTATTTCTAATTTTATTACCCTCAACCACAGGGTTCTTTTATTGAACATAAGAAAAACATTCAACATCGTTACATTACAAAACATTTTTTAAATATTTATTTATCAAATCATTTGTTGTTTTTTCGATAAATTATATTTCTTTTAGGCCTATAGTTTAGCACCTACATTTCCTTTCAAAAATGATCAAAATGAGTTCATGACATTATTCTCTTGTCTCCATGAAAAAACAAAGTACCATTTGGCTTTCAATTTTCCCATAGCTCTACTGCAAATAGCAATAATCAATAGGCCTATAAATTTATGAGGAAAAATCAGCCCAAGCTGTGAAAGTTTTAACTAAAAACTATTAAAATAGAAATTTCTTTCCTTTCCAAATAATTATTGATATCACTAATAATGATTATTATTATTTATCTTCGTCATTTCTGTATATACTTTGAGATTCGAATTTTTGTAAGAAGGCCTAAACATTGTGGGAACCTGCATGGGTTTGGGAATCAATAGAGAGTAATTTACATCCTGAATCGGCTCTTTTATTAATTTGTACTGTTTGAACAATAATGGTAAAATTATTCTGCAACCTCAATAGATTTAGACGCCCTATTCGATACACCCCTTTTTACTAAACTGTGTACTAATATGTCATTATTGACACAACTCGCTCTGATACCACTAACTATGCACGAACACAGCATTCCTCGCCAACTGCGTATTGATTGTCGCTCACAAAAACAGTGCGTACGCTTGAGCGCACCGCACGGAGCACGGTATAAGTACCGTAGTTTTACTCTCACGCCGCCCGGATGAGCTTCACTGGTGTGGTGTGCAGGCTTCAAACCTGTAGCTGTCTAGCGGCAGAGTGGTTCGATTCCACCTTTCGGGCGGGCCAATTTTTTTGAACTAATTAAATGAAAGTAGTAATTATCCCTTGTTAATCTCGTACAAATTATATACCCTGATTCGAATGCAAGGGCGAACAGTATAGCGTCACGATGAATGGGGTTTTATTCACTGCTGTCAAAAGTGTGATAATATTATATACTTTGAATCCTCAAGAACAATCTCGGAAATGCTAGTCACTTTAACAATGTTTATCCCTCTCAAATATCTAATCTAACTATAACTGTAGGTAGTATGAAGTATACGATGGCAAGCAAAAGGGGATTCATGCATAATTATAAATACAAAGAATCGACACAAGGAAAAAAAACTTTGGAAATGTTCATATTTTTAAAACTTGACCTTCTATAAAAACAATGGGATTCATTTTTAAACCAATTATTTTTAACACAGCTAATTACTGTTGACTAAAATAAAATGGTATTTTAAGCAAATATGACTCTTTAAATTCAGGGGTATGTTGATTCCCATGGTATCCGAGTTTTTAAAAAATAGTGAGAATATAAATAGGTAATTTAAAGAAAAAGAAACGAGAAAAAGGTCACAATTAGGCATAAAGGCCAACAGTATTAAAAGTGGTCATCCGACCAAAGTATTAGCTCATTGTTTTTATATGGAGAGAATATGAAGCTATGTACCCATTATATTTATCAAACGACATTTTTTCATCTGCTACACAGGACGATTTTATACAACGCTGTTTACTATATGAACCTTACACTATTTGTTTAACCGTTTAAACAATCATGTTTAATTTATTGAAAATAAATTGAAAATAGATATTGAAAATCAAACTTTGTTGCTTAAGATTTAAACACTTGTTTAAACTGTTTAAACAATTACTGTAAGGTTCATAATATAGTAAACAGCGTTGTATAATTTTTTTACTATGTATTTTTACCCTGAAATTACTCTATATAACATGCATATTTAAAAATTGATCCTTAGGCCTATATACACCTTCAACATAATACACAAAACACAATTCCATCTTTTTCTTATATTTCAATAAATCACTGAAATATAAATAAACTACATCATACAATAAAAGGAAACTAAAAGAAATATTATAAATGAAAAGAGATAAAGGCAAAAAAAAAGAAAGAAAGAAAAAAAAAAGGAAACAGATTATGCGATACAGGACCGCACTGTATTAGGAAAAAAGAAAAATCTACAGAATAAATTCACAGGTATATTTTGGAATTGTTTGTTCCACAGGAGGAAAATATTGTTCGCCCACCGACCCCCCCCCCCTCCATATGAAAATCACCGAAGGAACTTGAACATGTTTTGAATAACCAAAACTTATTCTCAGATAGTTGATTGTTCGAAGTAGGCCTATATCACAGATAACATTATTTTGAAACAGTACCGTGGGAGGAAGTGAACGAAAAGACACGTTCGTCTTGAACACTCACTTCCATTTCCAAGTAGAAGATGTTGACGACATTCGATGATTTATGAAGCGAACATATTATTTTTCCATGTCTGATGAATACACAAACGGAACATGTTACATATCAAGGATTATTTTGTTCAAAAGAACCACATTGACAAATGATAATAATGATTTTTTTTCATAATGATGATTTATGTAATTCAATACATAATTTTGATCAGAATGAAAATGCTTCTGAAAATTCATTCTGGCTTCAGCACAGACCTAACCCCCATCAGTCGTCATACGTTCATGTATATCTTGGTTTCTTTCTTTCTTTTTTGTTGGACGAATGTCAATCTTTAGTCTGAATCCATTATCACCCTTGCTCATAAATTACACCAAGAGTGGTGGTTGGTGGGGGGGGGAGCTCAGGGGCACTTACCTTCATGGCACAAAGTTTTACACGATATATATATACCCTCTGACATGCAGTAGCACTCCTCAGAAATAAAGATCGAAATGAATTTTTTGGTTGGAGTGAAGACACATTTTTGCTTGACAATTTTCATTGTGTGCCCATACATTTTTTAGTATGAAATCTCTGATAAGCATCTCTTGAAAAATATTTTTTCGCATCTGTTAAGTTCAATATTTTAAGAATCTTTTGCCCAGGGGCTGCGCCAGTGTATTTTTATATTTGGGGGTGGGGGAAGCAAGACAACCTATTTACAGGAGACGTATTTATTCGTATATTGAGTAATAACTTTTTTTTAGAGTGAAACGACACTAAGTGATCCTTTTTTCTCCCTTTCTTTTTTTTTCTTATCCTCTTTTTCCTTTGCTTTTTTTAACTACTTGAAAAATCTTTCGCGGCCCCTAGCCACTGTAGCACCACCCTTTGCGTCACGTACTATTTTTATATACTTCAAATCTTAAAAGAAATATTCCTATATCTTCATTTTCACGAATATTCCTTTCCATGTCTTTTTCAGACTGAATTCACGGCGACACATTTCTGTTCGCGCCACTCGCATCGGGCCAAATCCTCGACAAGCGCCCCTGATGGATGGGTGAAACCCCGTCACGGTCGTCTGTTCGAATCCGAGGTCTGAGCCTCCGTCCCTTCTCACTTGCGTTATAAGCCTGAATCCGACGAGGCTGGACTTAAAGTCAAATAATTAGTTGGGGCGGACTAGCAATCTGTCATCTGGTCCATTTTGGATTTGACTTACGACGATTGGAAGAATGGATCGAGAGAAGGGGATGCAGAGATGGACAGATTGAGATGGATGGAAAACTGGAGACGGATATGGATTGAATAGAGAGCGGAAATGTACTAAATATGTTATACCGATGATGAGAATTATGGGAGGGTGGTGGTGGGTCGACCCCCCGCCCGAAAAAGTAAAATAACATGAAACCTAATATGAAATAATATGAGAAAATGGTTACCTGTTTCAGTGCAGTCCTGAAACAATACTTGGTCGATATCATCTCGTAAGTTCACACTTTTCTAAAATAACGCTATAATGGTGGTGGTGATAGTGATAAAGATGATGATGATGATGGTGATGGTAATGGTGATGATGGTGATGACGATGATGATGATGGTGGTGATGGTGGTGGCGGTGGTGATACTGATGATGATGGTGGTGATGATGATGGTGATGATGATGGTGATGATGATGATGATGATGACAATGGTGATGATGATGTTGATGGTGATGATGATGATGACGATAATGGTGATGATGGTGATGATGGTGATGATGATGATGATGATGGTGGTAGTAGTAGTGGTGGTGGTGGTGGTGATGATGATGATGATGATGATGATGATGACGATGAAAGTCATGAAAATGATAAGTAATGGTAATATAAGTTATGATCATGATGTTAATGACAATGATAAAAAATGATAGCGATAATAATAACAACAATGATAAAACTAACAATGATGATATCATTATAATGATAAAAATAACAATGATAATGATCATAATCAATACCAATGTAATTCTACAAAATGATGGTAGGAATATTGTTATTTAAGTAATATAATAACAAAGGTAATGTTGATGACTGTTTTTAAGATCATCGAGAAAATATTTGTTCTTCAATTGTCTCATAGTAAGTGAGCAGTTCATAAGGTTGGCTACAATATTTTATTGCACACCCACATTTGTTTTTAAAAGGTCATGCATATAATGACATTCTATAATGTAAAAATAGAACTCTAAGCGTATTGTGTTCAAAGGCAGTCTAAACTTTAGTAAAGATTCAAAAAATTATATTAAACTGTAAATATTCCGATCTGGACGATTTCATATTGTATGGAACATTTTGTCAACAATTTATAGTTTCTTAGCTGAATGCTTGAGCACTAAAACTTTCTTTTATGCCAATGATAAAGTTAAAGCGGGTAGTGATTTGAAAAATTAAAATAACCAACAAAAGTGTTTGAGTACGGGTGAAAATAAATGTGAAAATGTTGTGTGTCGTACTGGACTCAGAAAAGTCCCGTATGCGCGCAAAATTCTCACCCCTAATTCTTCAATTGAAAACAATTTTTTGTTGGTTGTCATTTTTTTACATGACTACCCGCTGAAAATATCAATATCAGCTGGGTGATTGCATAATTTTCCAATGTCATAAGAAATTACATCTATACTATAAAAAAAAATTAAATTGATAATAAATTTAAAATTTGAAAACAATTCTTAAATTTACCGAAACTTAATGCAGCCATTAAAGCATCATTCCCTTTAAAAACCTGCCAAAGATTTGTTAAAGGTCCACTGATGTGAATTATCATGGATATTATTCTAATCTATAAATTATTGAAATTGTTGTCTTACAACCGTTCACTGTATAAACACATCGATTCTTTGTCAAAATCTATCATTTTGGAAAATATCATTGATTCTCGATAATATTTTTTTCTCACTGAAGGCTGTTTGAATGAACAAATAATGACAGGCCGGGTCGGGTTTTTTTTTCGATTTGGAAATAAGCGCGAAAAAACAGAGGGGGGGGGGGTTACACACTTTATGTTGGGCAACATACTGTCCACTGTGTCGGGTAATGTATGTTGGTAAAACATATATATATTCTGGGCAATTATTTTCCAATCGAGTAAATTTATTACCCAATTAATAGTTTTAATTACCCAATTTGGACAGATTTTAACAGTTGTGTGGACAGTAACTATTTTAAGAGTGTATGCTAAAAAGTTTCAAAAAATACATACGAATTTATTATTTTTTATCGTTATTCCAAAATCCTCACCTATTCCTTTAGGTTTTTTGTGCATAGCACATATGGAAATTAAGACAATTATAAAATCAAGATACCCTTTAATTCGGTTATTGAGCTAGGCATCACAGATTTCATATCGCTGTTATCTTGTCGTTAGCAGGATAAAATTCTCAACCTCTACGTGTGGTCTCCTTAAGATGTCTTGGATGTTGTATGTCACAGTTTAGACACAGAATGCACAAGCATCAGTTCAAGGTCACGGGGTTGTCTGGGGCGGGTCATACCTTATATTAATCTTTCAAGAAATATTCATTTTTTTGTTAATTCCATAACGTATGACCGGATTGAAGGGTGCTGTCGCTTCATAGAGAGTTGAAACCGTTTATTTTTCTTGGTGTTCACTTTTTTTTGTGTGCAAAATATGTTTTAAAATATGGGTAAGTAAACGAGATGAGTGTTGTAACCCACCAACAACCATGTTTGAAATGGATAAATAAAATGACTAAAAGACTCTTAATTAAATTAAAATCGGAAAACGGGTTACCTTTAATCTTCATTTTCATGGTTGTTCATTAACCTTCTGCATATGATATGCTATTTAAAATAAACATTTTAATTACTTTATTAAGTTTCATTAGATTTACCCTATATAGACTGACGGTAATCGTGGAATTTGGGAGCTTTTGATAACACGATGGAAGCCAAAAAGATACTAGTAAGACCAGAGCAATCTCAGTCGTCCTAAATAACTTTAAGAATAATAAAGGAGACGAATCAGATTGAGGGAGGTTGAGGAGTAGAAGGAGGGGGTTGAGGATGAAGAGAAGAAGAGGAAGAAAAGAGGAAGAAGAAGAATAAGAAGAGGAGGAGGGGAAGAAGAAAAAGAAGAAGAAAAGGAAGAAGAAGAAAATAAGGAAAATGAGGAGGTGGGGGAAGAAGAATAATGAGAAGAAGAAGAAGAAGAAGAAGAAGAAGAAGAAGAAGAGGTAGAAGAAGAAGGAAGAAAAGGAGAAAAAGAAGAAGAAGAAGGAAGAAAAGGAGAAAAAGAAGAAGAAGAGGTAGAAGAAGAGGGAAGAAAAGGAGAAAAAGAAGAAGAAGAAAACTGAAAAAAGAAAGAAGAATGGAAAGAAAGAAGAAGAAGAAGGCCCATATTGCTGCTTTCTTATAAAATCCATTATAATGTATGTCATGATTCTACCCATTTGATCGAAGTGCCAGAAATGCGACAAGGATACCTTGACCAATTCAGAAAATCAACCCAAATTTTTTAACAAAATAAACCATAATTTCATATGCACGTGTTTTGCCCAATTGCTTGACCAGATTTGACCGTTATATAAAAAATATTTCTCAGAAGAAAAGAAAGGTAGAAAGGAGGAAAGAAAGAAGAGGAAGAAGGACAATCGTCTTCATTTTTTTTAATCCAAAGTGTCCGTTCATTTGAAGATGTCTTAGACGGATTCAGAAAAAGAAAATGTATATTATGCAATCTTAAAAAAAGGAAATTTAGTTGGAAATTTCTATAGATAACAGGCACAACAAACTGCAGTGAATGATTTGATACAAGCACATATTTACTTTTCTTCGTGTTTTGATCATTATTTTTTCTATTCCATATTCATGATAATCATAGCAACATGAATTTTACCATATATACACCACTTCGAGGTAAACGTGTCACTTGTCAACAACGGTAATTGTTTTGACGCGGCCGGAAAACAATCTTCCATACTTTATCGTTCCAAAGTGAAACATTTCCTGCACGTAAACTTGTCATATTAATTTGGAATATAATCTATATCAATTACACGTACGTACAAAAATAAGCGAAATAGATTTGTTTGCGGAAGAAAAGAAAGGTGTAAGTATGGGTGAATTTCATCTTAACAAAGTCTACCTAGCTACCGGATGAAGAAATTATTTCATAAGCAAGATTACTATCTTGTTTATTCAAAACTAATATCTTTCTATTCGGAGAAATGATTCTAAAATAGCATGTCTGAATAATGATGCAAGCAAGAATATGTATGATTATACTTTGTGTTCATGAAATGATAAAAGGCGCATATTGCGATAGAAGGGGAAAACAATAATATGAATATCGTTATCTAGGCTTTCAGTGTAATATATTGCCGGAATATCCTTATTGGATTAACTAGATTCTACGGCAGGGGCGGCACCCCCTGGGTACTTGTGCGTGTGCCTGTTTAATCCAAGTTAAATGGGAAAGAAACAAAACTGAAGGAAACTAAAGACGTGACACACTTACTAGCTTTTTGTATTTTATTAGATTGAATATTTTCCTCATAATCATAATGCAAAGCATGTTTTTATTCCTCTTGATCGTGTTTTTTTTTCATTTCAAATCCACAATTTTTTAATGAATTATAAAATACAAATGAAAGTGGTGATTGTGTGCATCATCGAACCCCTCATTTGCCATCTGCCTGTATATAATGATACTTATGCTAATACGTATCATTGTTTTACAATTGTACAATTGTATATTTTTAAGAGGGAGCGGGAGGAGCACCCGCAGGCACAATATGAAAATATTCAACAAAAAATGAAGCAAAAAATATGAAAGCCCTTCATTGTTGTCTCATTGTTTTCATAATTATAACCCTCATTAATGTTCATTTCAAATTAACCCATCAAAAAACTACCATTAAAAACATTCGCATTAAAGACACCGCTAAATATTATGTCTTAAAATCATCTTGCCATCAAATAATTTTTCTGAAAATTTCACAATAAAACGTAATAATGGGGAAATCTTGTTCAATAAAACGTGACTTATGTACAAATGGGATATCTTTCTTATTGTTTAAGTATCAACTGAAAATACGGAACAATTTGTTTATTTGTAATGGCAATGTCGTTTCCAGTTGAATGTTCGCAAGTTCAATGTTCTCAGATAAATATCATGGCACTGGGGTACAGATAGGGGCACCCCCTCCCTCGAAACCAAAATGAAGAAGAAAAATCAATGAAAGGCACAATGGTAAAAAAAAAATATTCGCCTGAATATTCAGTTTGGATTCTCGCCCCAAATCATTGCAAATTAGATATTTATTCTATAAATGTTTATCATCTTTTACTCACTCGCGACTATCATAATGACCCATTGTTTCATAAACTGAAAACCTTAAAAATCTCTGATATCAATACGATTCAAGTAGCCATCTTTATGTTCAAATATTTTAATTATCAACTTCCTCCGTCCTTTAATAATATGTTTAGGTTTAACAGGTCTGTTCATTCCTACCCAACCCGCACATCAGGAAACCTTCATCTCACCAACCCTAAGTTATTAATAACTCATAAATCAATTCGACATTACGGTCCTGATATTTGGAACAACTTTCCAGACAATGTTAAGTCATGTTTAACAATTAATATACTCATTTAAAGATACTATTAAAGGGATGGTCCAGGCTGAAGATATTTATATCTCAATGAATAGAGTAAAATTCACAAAGCAAAATGCTCAAAATTTGATCCAAATCGGATAACAAATAACGAAGTTATTGAATTTTAAAGATTTGCATTATTCCGGTGAAACAGTTCTAGGCATGTCTTTATTAATATTCATTAGGTGGGCTAATGATGTCATATCCCCACTTGATCTTTTGTATTTTCTTATATGAAATTAGGTTTATTCAAAAATTTTCTACCAAGAGCTAAAACAATTGGACTGACAACTGATTTAGTGCATTAGTTATTTATTGCTGCAACTTTTTTATCATGATGGAGACACATCACTACACATGTATGAAAAGTGAAACATTTATGATTTCATGTAATAACATAAGAAAAAGCAAAGTGGGGATGTGACATCATCAGCCCACCTAATGATTATTCAAGACGTTGTGCATGATATAACTGTTTTCACAAAATATTGATAAACTTTAAAATTCAATAACTTCATTATTTGTTATCCAATTTTGATGATATTTTCAGCATTTTTCTCTGTGAATTTCACTCTGTTTATTTAGATGTAAATATTTTCAGCCTGGACCATCCCTTTAAAAGAAAAACCATCGAATCATATGCATCCCCCTCTTCAAGTTAATTATTCAACTGCCCTTTACTTCACCCGCACCTGCACCTGCATTGCACCCACTTGATCAATGAATAAAGAAATTTATGTACCATTTTACGAGGCCGCCATCATTTTCAAGCTTAACCGCTCACGATGGCGGTATCCTGCATTCGTTTAAACTGGTATTTTCTTTTTAATTTAATATTGCTTTTTGTTGATATTTATTTTTCATTGCTTTATTGTTTTGTAAAACTTAAATGTATCACCTAGATGTTATGTTGCATATTTATCTGGAATGCAGAAATAAAATAAAATCAATCAATCAATGTAAAATCTTTGATAAAATATCCTGAATGCTGAAGAACACAATTATTTGTATCGATTTTGATATAATATACATCTCTCTTATACAGAATCATAAATCTATTAATTTTAATAAATAAATCAAAATGCTATATATACGAAGAATATTTCCTGGGAATTTTCATCACAAACTGATGACCCCCCCCCCCCAAAAAAAAAAGAAGAAGAAGAAGAAATGGTCCTGAATGTTGCAATTCCTTGCTGTATTCTTTGGATATTTTGATTGCAACATCTACCAATATTCAAATCGCATCTTCCACATGTTATTTTGTGTTTCGGCCTTGTTTGGTTTTGTTCTTCGTCGTAAATCTTTGTCTAGGCAATTAACAGCTATTTTGTCACGGTTTTCTTTTAGGGAGCAGATTACTAGTGTATAAGCTTTATTCTTTTGAGTAAACCCCGATAATAACATGCAGTATTTCTCTTTACAATGTCTTATCGATTGTTTATGAAGCATATATAGCAATCTTTGTTTGTACACTTTCTCGGTTATACACATGCAACCGAATGTTTTAATTACATTTAATTTAATGGCTTGCAATATTTTTTCTGTTGGAAATAGATAAATACGAGTTTGAATTTTATTTTGAATAAGTCATTTTCTCCATACTAGACACATTATCCTTTATCATGTTTATCTACATCATGTACATGACTGTGCGTTGTTTGGCCTGATAATCGGCTTACGTCCAGCAAAATGAAGTCTGATAATTTTAGTGATAGCAAGGGTCAGAGTAGCTTGCAAATACATATCAAGTACTTGAATTGGGGCTTGTTTTAACCTTAGAAAGTTGGTTAAGATAATGGTTTTATCTCTTCCTTAACCGATTAGTATTCTTTGTTCCTTAGAGTCTTTGGCGTCCCATAGTCCACTCATCTGGCGCCAGCCTGACAACCGGCAACTCTTCCTGCTTCAGTGTGCGCATGCGCGGGAGGCCTAGGGGGTTGCAGCGCTTATCATCACCGAGTCAACGCTGGGGAGCAATTTTTATGATTTACTTTTCCGTTATGATGAGAGATTTTCTTGTCAAATGACAAGAGGATTTCTCTCTTCCTGATACAGGAGCAATATCATTATTAGAATGGTGATTAGGTACGCATGCACGGGCAAACCACACAATGGTGCATCCATTGAAGAAAAAAAAGAAAGAAAGATAATACCTGTATTTTCTGTGTGCTGCATGCATGGCCTTCATCATTATTTTCATAGATTCAGGTGTATGGGTATTTTTTCATTCATTACTTTTATCTTTTGACGAATATCCCAACGAGCATTTTCGTTAGTGTTTTAGTGACAGACCTTTTACGAAAAACATCAGTTTGCTGATAGGTGTTCCGTCCCGCAAGTGGTAGTTTTTGTTTAATAATGAAAATATCGCATGATATAAATATATATCTCACACAAGTCATGAAATAAGCACACAAATCATACCTTACGTAAGTTACGTTGATATCACACAGCAATGTTGTAATCTCAATCGTAACCGACCATTCATCACTACGCTATTTTCTTCATCAAGAAGTCATAAGAAATAAGTGTCTATAATTTGCAACTTTTAAACCCCGGATCAGATTGACCCAAAAATGAAAAAAAAATGACCCGGAATAAGGTCCGAGGTGACTGACAAAATGAGCCAGATTTGATCCAGTTTTGGTCACTTTTTTTTTTACCCAGAACGGAGTGAGGCCCTAAACGGGCCGATTTCAATGTCATTTTTTGAGAGTGGTTGTGTATGATAGCCGAGGTGTTATCTCTCCTTGTATAAAAACACGCGTTACATTTATTTTATTTTCATGCTACAGAAATCGCTCCCTTACCATACGGCTTTGTATGCCCCAATCTCTCTTCTTCTACTTCTTCTTCTTCTCCTCCTCCTTCTTCTTCTCCTTCTTCTACTCCTTCTTCTTCTTAATCTTCTTCTTCTTCATCACCATCTTCTTCTTTCTTCTTCTTCTTTTGCCTTCAATCATAGACCTTCCTACATATTAAGAATCGCCTCCATTGCCTCATTTTTCATCCACACCAATGAGTCCTTGCCATATTATGTCCATTCTTGCCAGCTCCTTGGTCAGTCTACCTGTCACGATGCCGAACATACGTGAAATCTACAATTACTGGGTCAATATCTTGTTTGATGATATTCTTAATTGCAGGTGAGCTACCTTCCAAGGCAGATTTGTTTTACAATATTTTGTTTTTAGCATGCATGTGATCACTCACTCGATCAAAAGTTCAACAACAATAGCCTTATACTGAAATGGCCTAACAAAGGGAGGGGGTGTATACTGGACATGTATCCCGTTTGCCCCAAAATGGCATTGTGCCTGCTGCCCTTCATTTTTTTTTTAAAGATTGTATTCTCTTCTTCAATGTGATCACCTTTTCTGGCCGAGTCGACCCACTTTCTTTCCCATCTTGGGTGTTTG